>NC_089769.1:12579583-12582083 GCF_040412425.1 Macrobrachium rosenbergii | reverse complement strand
AACTGTCGGTTGTCACGCAGTTTAAGGAAGTCGTTCAGAACAGCGGTCTTGATGATTTTGAAGCAACTTGGTTAACTTTTTGGACAAATTCGGTATTTTGTATTTGATTTTGTATGTAAATAGCACTTCGAAAGCTCATTAAAAAATTCCTCGTCGCTTTGAAGAAAAAGGTAATTGACAATTATGTTATATTTGGGAGTAATTAAGCAGATGAAACTCAGTCTTCGGTAACATACATTACAGTTCTCATAGCCTAAGTTTATAGAGAGGATTGTCTTCTGTACAAAGTCGCAGCCATAATAAGTATGCTATAAATCTCAAATGGGAACGAGCAGCCTTTTTTTTTAAGATTATATAATACGCTAGACCGGTAGCCATTTTGAGGAACACCTAGGATGGTAGATCCCGTAGGGAAATAGTGCCGTCAGTGCACCTCTCAGGGTGCACTGTCGGCATTACTAAAGGTTCTTTGCAGTGTCCCTTCGGCCCCTAACTGCAACCCCTTTCATTCCTTTTTACTGTACCTCCATTCATATTATCTTTCTTTCATCTTGCTATCCACTTTCTCTTAACAATTATATCATAGTGCAACTGTGAGGTTTTCCTCCTGTTACACCTTTCAAATCTACCTACTCCCAATTTCCTTTCCAGCGCTGAATGACCTTGTAGTTCCAGTGCTTGGCCTTTGGCCTAAACTCTATATTCCATTCTCTAAGATGGCAGACCGTAAGTAATTTTTGACCAAGCAGTGTTCCTGTGAGCAATGCGAATTTATTCGTTTGCTATTTTACTCGTGGAATATTTTTGCCGAGAGATCTTCGCCGAGTGTATTCTTTCATGTCTTGCGTAACCTTGAAGTAAGTGAAGATGTTCTTGCCGCGAGAGGGGGCTTTGTAAGGCGAGGCGGAACGTGGTTACCTCATGTTTAGCTTATGGTATAGCCAAAGTAATGTCCTTGGAGTACTTAGTCTTTTGAAATTATATGGTGATTATTTACAAGTGCTTCTCGCCGTCAAAGGTCTTGGATTAGATGGCGAAATACGGTAGATCGTGTTTGTCGTACTTCCGCATAGGCAAGGCTGTTACTTGTTTTCGATTGGAGCGTTGTTCGTCACGGAAGTTGTCAGGAGTGACAGATGGCATTGCTCTCTTCAAGTTCCTTCAGTTTATAGGAAAAAGGCATGATCTGAAGTAAGATTTACAAGTTTGCACTGCACTGTTTCTTGCATGGTCTTACAGAACTTGCATGGTAGTTGGAAATTACTTATCAGGTGTTACTGTGTTTTTCATGCGGGCTTAAATGTAAAATTGTGGATAATTCCAAATCAAAAAGTCTGTTAATTAAATATTTAACTGCATAGCGTAGCTTACGGACTGCTAATGTTTGCGCCCACGAGGTTTAAATGGAAAGTTAAATGTTACCCAATTGCGAATCCTTGCCCAGTTTGCCTTTTCATTTGAGGCCTTGTCGACCATGTCAGATAAAACAGCCTGTTTCACCTGAATACAAATCCCCTCGTTCGGACTAGGAGGAAAAAATTCATGGAAGTACCTTCACCTCGTTCATTGACAATACATTTCCCATCACTTGCTTTGTTGCAGCCTGCAACAGCGTGAAATTGCAAAGGGTGGGAGTGGTGGAGGATGAGGGGGGAGGGGAGGGGGGGAGGGGTGAGGGTGCTTTGGCATTTGCAACTCTTTCTTTTGCATCGGTGTCGCAGTGTGTGGAGCATTTGTTTACTCTAGAGGCCACCGCTGCTTCCAGATCTGTTTACACTCTCTCTCCGTTCAATGGCTCTCTCCTCCTCCTCCTCCTCCTCCTCCTCCTCCTCCTCCTCCTCCATCTCTTTCTTCTTAGATTGCCAACGGCGCCGGCATAAGGATGCCGATCCTGCCTTTTAAAATCCCGGCTCTTGTGTGTGTGTGCGTGTTCGAATCTGTTTGTGAGATTTTGAGCTTGTTTGGCCTTGCCTGTGCGAGTTTGTTTGTGCGTGTTAAAGCCCGAAAGTTCGTGTGGGTTTGAAGGCTTTTCCGGCCTTTTAATGTTTTTAGGGTTCAAGTAGAAAACGTAACGAGGGAACGAGACGAACTGAAATAGACAGTAACGAAGAAAGTCAAGGCATAGGAATAGGTGACGAGAAAAGTAAGGGATTCAGATGGGTATCTGAGGAAACTAAATGGTAGAAATAGGTAGCGGAGATAAACAACCACGAGAAACGAAGGAATGTGTGACGAAGACAATTAACAGGTGAGAAAATTAAACAGGAGAAATCACGAGCGAAGAAGCTGAAGCGAAAGAACTGAACTGGATATAGGGTTTAAGGCAAAGGTCAAGCACCGGGAAAGGTCTTTCAGAGCAGAAACAGAAATTGACAGTAAAAGGTTTGAAAGGTGTAACAGGAGGAAAACCTCGCAGTTGCGCTATGAATCAACTGTTAGGAGAGGGTGGAAAGTAAAATGAAGAAAGAGAATATGAAAGGAGGTACAGTAAAGGAATGAA
>NC_089769.1:12562083-12574583 GCF_040412425.1 Macrobrachium rosenbergii | reverse complement strand
TAAAGTTTCATGGGCCGCGGTTCATACAGCATTATACCGAGACCACCGAAAGATCTATTTTCGGTGGGCTTGGTTATACGTTGTACAGGAAACTCGATTCCGCCGAAGAAACTTCGGTGAATATTTTTACTTGTTTTGTTTTTTGTTGTTTAGATTTTTTCCTTTTCATGGAAAAACTTTAGTTAACAAAAAAAAAAAAAATTAACGAAAAGTTCATGGATTAGCGATTTAGGCAAATATGTCGTTTCGTCACAGAGGGCTGGTTTTCTTAATTTTAAATTAATTGCGGCAGACTTCAGAATTTTAGATGTGACATTTTAATTTTAGGCGAGGTGAATTTTTCCTCTTTTTTTTTTGCAAATGAAAACTTATTTATATATTTACTGATACATATTTTTGGAAATTCAGATTTCTTAAATATAAATATTTTCAGTTCTAATCTCAGTTTATGTTGACATCGTGTCAGATTTCCTAGTTATAAATAGTTTCATTTTCAGTCTTAAGTTTAGCTTAACATCTGTCAGATTTCCTAGTTATAAATAGTTTCATTTTCAGTCTTAAGTTTAGCTTAACATCGTGTCAGAACTAAAAAGCGGTTGTTAAAACAATTAGGCTATATCTTCTGTTGTTCCTATGTATTTCCAAAGTCTTCATGTTTCAGGCGAAGGAATTTCTACAAAATAATTCCCATGAGATTCAGGAAATGTGTCAGTAAAACCGCTTATTATGTGTACTTATCCACATATGTGATTTATAGGTGGATGAATAATTGAAGAGTAAGTAGAGCACCTTTGGGCACTCCAGACGTCAGAGTCGTATACTGTATACAGGTACTTACCGAACCAGTTCTGAACCAAAAATCCTTTGCATCCTATAGGTACAAACTGTTGCAGAGTACAATGTAAAGTTTCATTTACATAATTCAGTTAGTGATGAAAGGCTTCATTCAATTGGTTAAGCTGGCTAAATAATCAGATAAAGGGTTAGCATGCTGAATTATGTAGTTATAGTCTTAGTGCACGTTAGCTAGACATGAAATTCAGTAAACATTGTTTTGAGAAAGGTCGAAACCCTCTCCGAAACGTAAATCTATTTGAATTAATCCCCTAAAAGTTACTCTTGAATTAATTCATGGAAGCCTCCTGTCTCGAATCAGTGCCTGTCTGTAAATGAGGAGAAATTGATGGAAGTTCGTCGCATGTACCCAGGCCTTTTTTGAAACGAAAGCCTGGGCGTGGGTGAGGAAAAGTTGATTAGTCTGATCAGCTTACAGTGATGCTTTGTCGGTAAGCTGTGGAAGACTACTGAGACTTCAGAAGTCTTCGTGATTACACGGTATTGTGTGAGACTCGATCTCATATTTTCTTTTGGAAAAGAAATGAATGTTGCTTGTTTTTCAGCGTGTGCCGTAAGCGTTTCTAATGAGCTTCTGAACATGGCATTATTTTTAGTCAGAGTCATCATTTGAGAGAGAAAATGTCTGAAATTGTAGAACAAAAAAATTATGGTGAAGGTGATTTCTGGTCAGTTTACGAAATTTACTCCACGATTTCAAGGTATTTCGCAAACTAGAAAGACATTCAAGTGATGAAGGAAAATCTCAGTATGACCATTTCCTGCTGAATGCAAAAGCATTGCATTTCATTTTTATAATTATTCACGAAAATTAAAACCAATATTTGATGAAAGTACAGGTTGTAAGGTAAAACAGAAAATAAGCAATATATACAGTATATATAATATATATATATATATATATATATATATATATATATATATATATATATATATATATATATTTATATATATAATATATACATTCTGTTTTACCTTACAACTTTACCTTACAACCTGTATTGTATATATATATATATATATATATATATATATATATATATATATATATATATATATATATATATATACGCACACATATATAATATATATAGTTGTATATATTATATATATTGTTTATTTTCTGTTTTACCTTACAACCTGTAGTGTGATCAAAAATTGGTTTTTGTTTTCGTGAATAACCAAACAAATAAAATAAGATGCTTTTGCATTGCAGGAAATTGTCATACTGAGATTTTCTTTCATCATTTGAATGTCTTTCTAGCTTGCAATATATATAATATATATACAGTATATGTATGTATATATATTTATATATATATATATATATATATATAAAATATATATATATATATACATGTATTTACATAATGTATATATATATATATATATATATATATATATATATATATATATATATATATATATATATATATATATATATATATATATATATATATATATATATATATATATTGCAAGCTAGAAAGACATTCAAATGATGAAAGAAAATCTGAGTATGACAATTTCCTTCAATGCAAAAGCATTGCGTTTTATTTTTATGTTTATTCACGAAAATAAAAACCGGTATTTGATCACAATGCAGGTTGTAAGGTAAAACAGAAAATAAACACATTATATATATACATATATGTACACATATTTGCGTTAGGATGCAGCCTGCTCTGTCGATCAGAATGAGTTATCTTATATTAAAGAGTAAATTTTGCAAGTGAATTTTGTAAAGCAGGCTTAGTATTCAATTTTGCTAATGGCGATTTGATACAAGGGTATTGAATAGTCCGGATCCCGTCAATCTGTTCTCAGTTACAAAGCAATTAATTTTGTTAGAGGGACGCTGTACTTCACAATTTCTAGGGTTTGTCTCTCTCTCTCTCTCTCTCTCTCTCTCTCTCTCTCTCTCTCTCTCTCTCTCTCTCTCTCTCTCTCTCTGATCATGTTACCCATCGCCGTTTGGTAAATTGATCTTGTAAAGGGCTCTGACGGTCTTTGTAGTTTCAAAATGTATTTTTGTGAAACGGCAGTTGTGCTGTGAAAGTCAGTACTAGTAGCTTCCATTTCACAATTTTTGGCAGTTGTGCTGATAAACTCAGTACTAGCTTCCATTACACTCTTTTTGGCAGTTGTACTGTTAAAGTTAGTACTAGCTTCCATTTCAAATTTTATTGGCATTTGTGCTGTTGAAGTCAGTACTAGGTTCCATAACACTTTTTTTGGGAGCTGTACTGTTAAAGTTAGTGCTAGCTTCCATTTCACATTTTTTTTGGCAGTTGTGCTGTTAAAGTCAGGACTAGCTTCCATTACACTTTTTCTGGCAGTTGTACTTTAAAGTTAGTACTAGCTTCCATTTCATATTTTTTGGCAGTTGTGTTTTTAAAGTCAGTACTAGCTTCCATTACACTTTTTTGGCAGTTGTGCTCATAAAGTTAGTACTAGCTTCCATTTAACATTTTTTGGGGACAGTTTTGCTGCTAAAGTCAGTACTAGCTTCCATTACACTTTTTTTAGCAGTTGTACTGTTAAAGTTAGCACTAGCTTCCATTTCACATTTTTTTGGCAGTTGTGCTTTTAGTCAGTACTAGCTTCCATTGCACTTTTTTTGGCAGTTGTGCTGTTCAAGTTAGTACTGGCTTCCAGTTCACACTTTTTTGGGTAGTTTTACTGTTAAAGTCAGTACTAGCTTCCATTTCACTTTTTTCCCCCCTCACCGTATTGTGCAGTTTAATTCCAAAGTAGCTCCCTTGAAGCAGTGCGTTTTTCATGAGTTTTTCCCGGAATTGCTTCGTGTGCTATACTTGTTTTAGCTTGACCTGTCATGTGCGGATAGGCTACTTGCCGGCGTATATTTTATGCACACACACTAGTTTAGATGATGATAATTTGTATGAAGTATCTTACAACTTTTTTTTCTTTTTGCATATACAGGGTATGCAATCACTTACGTATATAAATGTGTATGTAAATGCATGTGTGTATATTTGCATGTAAGCAGTCCAGCAGAGATGTACAGTGTGTTGCAGATGATTTTATTGTTCCACATAAGAAGTCACACACGTTTATTTGTTCACATTAATGACAAACTAATCTCTGTTTGCGTATATTGTACAAAGGGAATGAATAAAACTTGCTGTTATTAATTAACCGCCATTAGTTTTGCTGTTTGTTTATGTTACTCGGAACTTTGATGATGGACTATGTTGATAATCGCATGTTTACTCCTATTAATGGTCTTTTCGTTGCCATAATGGAAAAGGGCAGGATATGTCAGTCAGTTGCGATAATCCATAATCCAGATTGAATGGCGAGTCTCTCTCTCTCTCTCTCTCTCTCTCTCTCTCTCTCTCTCTCTCTCTCTCTCTGTCGTCACCTTGCTGTTTTAATAACTAAATGGAACGTTGAGCCTTACTCTGATTTTCAGTAAACGTGTCTATTTATTCAGCTTTTGCATAGGCACGTCTCTATAACAGTGAAGTTAATTGACGCGAAGCGGCGTCTCTTTGTCTTTTAAATTTTATTTCAAGAGGATTTAGACCAACCGTCCATCCCACTTTGTACTTTTTAAGGTCAAGCAGCGTGCAGTAGTCCTGCTCAGTACGTGGATGGGTGAAATATATACATACACACACACACACACACACACACACACACATTATATATATATATATATATATATATATATATATATATATATATATATATATATATATATATATATATATATATATATATATATATATATATAAAGTATTGGTCCGAGATCCGTGCGCAGTTTTTTCATCTCCAATGGGTCTTGTTATATGGCATGCCATTTTAGCCTAAAGGAGAAGTCACGTTGTAGTGGACAAGAGGAATAAGGCAGCATCACAAACCCTATCGATCTCTGTCAACAAAGAGTTAATGAAACTGTCAGCTGTTTACCCAAATGGTCTTTTATTTGATCAGTCGCAATGCATAGTTTGTATTGCTGGACGACGCAAACCTAAACTCTCTCTCTCTCTCTCTCTCTCTCTCTCTCTCTCTCTCTCTCTCTCTCTCTCTCTCTCTCTCTCTCTCGACCTTTTACTCAGTCCATTTATGTATCCATTCCAGTTTCCTACAGCATCCCCTTCTTCTCTTATTCTTTCTAAGCCAGGTCTCGCCCTCACTCGATTGAGTGGCATAAAGCGTAGTGATAAAATAATGCCGGCTTCTCCCCACTACCCATCCACCCCTACCCTATCTGCGAAAGGTTTGCTTTCTAGCATTTTCTTTCTGACTTCCTCCTCCTCCTCCTCCTCCTCCTCCTCCTCCTCCTCCTCCTCCTCCTCCTCCTCCTCCTCCTCCTCCTCCTCCTCCTCCTCCTCCAGACACTTTCCGGTATCACATAGGGCCTTTTTGCGTGAGAATTGCTGCCCGTTTTCGTCGTAGATTACTTGAATATGGGCATTGTTGAGTTGCATCTTCATGGTACTTGTTGTTCCTGTGCCTCGTTCTAACTTTGATATGCTGCCGTAGCCTACGGTACCGTAGCCTACGGTATTTAATGTACCTGTAACCTACTGTACATCCTATATAAATTTAATATACTGTAACGTACTGTACTTCCTGGAACGTGTGTGAGTGCTCTTTGCTTACATTTCTGCGTTAGTAACTCAGTACAGCTCCGGTATGTTTTAACACATTCTGAAGTGGATGACCATTTTTTTTATGCAACTCGCGCCATTCATCCGGCTGACATTTGGGCCTTATTGTGACTCACTACCGTTACCATGTTAAAAAAAATATGGCCCGTTGCAAGTTTCATCAAGAGGTCAATGGGGCTCATGTGTAAATATCTTTTGGCATTGATTGGTGGTCACGTATCCAAGGGCTCTCGTGTCTCAGTGTTGAATGTTCCCTAGTGATTGTTTCTGTGCTTAAGCCCTCTTCTGTTATCCTGGCTTGGGACCGGTAAGAGTGTATAATCTCTCATAACCGTGTTTAAGCCATCCCTTAAGTAGAATAAGTCACTAAAGACAGAAGAAGAATTCTAAAGGCAATGTCTTGAGTTTTTAAGTTTTCTCCAGTCTTCTGTTATATTTGAATCATGTAATTTCCTTTACTTCAGTGATCAGTTCTACTGCTTTTGGGTAAGGTCCCATATTGTTTCTTCCATTATTTTTGTACTTTCCCATAGATGCATGATGAAAACATTGGTTTGCCGATCTTTCCGTATTAAAATCAATAGGACAGGTTCATTGCGTAGCCTACAGAAGACTCCACCTGTAAAACTCCCCATCACATCCTCCGAAGGACGAGTTCTTCCTTCCTCCCAGTTTCTTCATTGAGGAGTTCCCCGTAGAGGGGTAGCGTCGTCAGTGCACCTCATGCGGTGCACTGTAGGCATTACTTAAGGTTCTTTGTAGCGTGCCTTCGGTCCCTAGCTGCAACCCCTTTCGTTCCTTTTACTGTACCTCCTTTCATATTCACTTTTCTTCCATCTTACTCTCCACCCTCTCCTAACGATTGTGAGGTTTACCTCCTTTTACACATCAAATCTTTTACTGTCAATTTCCGTTTCAGCGCTGAATGACCTCATAGGTCCCAGTGCTTGGCCTTTGGCCTAAATTCTATATTCAGTTCATTGAGGAGTCTTGCGTGCCTTCGCCATATCTATCTTACCCCTTTCCTTAGCAGTCAGGAATACAAGATCATACCTATTCTTCTTGCCTCTTCTCATATTATTTTTGAGTGCACTTTGTCAATTACATTGAGACGCACACGCATCTTTTTGATCGCCGTTTCCCCTCTCACTCATTCTAGGTTAAAACTAATTCGGAGGAGCTTTTATTATCCGTCCTATCCGGCTTCAAAACTCCAGCCCCTTACAGCGTTCGAGAGCTTATTTTGATCGGTTTATGGGGTTCACATTTGCAGTTTTTTCATTTCATTTCATCTGAGATGATGTTGAACGTTGTGTATCACTTGCAAAGAGTGGTGGTGGAGCTTGCTATAATATGTTTTCTATTATGTCGAACCTAATTGTTCGGTCTTTCGTAAGTTGTCGCATTTATGTTATTTTCTTTCCTTTTTTCGAGAAGAGTATTGTTAATCAAGGAATACGGAGTGATGATGTTAATAAATCAGCAACACAAATAATTAACAATAATAAAAAGACATTTTAGTATTAATTATAATAGTTTAGCAATAGTAATTTCCCTTATAGTCTAATTTCTTTTAATCTGGGCTTTGGAGGCCAAAATGTGGAGGGGTCAATGGAAATGTGACGTATCGCGCTCAAAGTAATCACGGAGTTTACTAAAAATCATTACGGTAGACGCTGTCTATTTGTGGCGGTAGCCTGTTAGTGTCGATTAGAGTACATTTTCGTCTTTCTTCATATCCAACGCCAACTATCATCATTTTGTTTTCGAACCATCGTCTTCTCCATCACCATGTATTGCTTTCTTTATCATCAAAAGCATAGCCTTTTAATCATTCCCTTACCTGCCATCTTGTAATACCATCTTCTAAATAAGCATAATTAGTTACTTAACCTCGATCATCAACAAACATCATCTCCATCAGAAACCGTCTTCTTCTCCATCATCTTCATCATCACATCCATCACCAACCATCATCTCACTCCATCAGCTAACACCCTCTTCCTCATCTGGAACCACCCTCATCTCCATCACCGACCATCTTCATCTCCCGCACCAAGCACCTACGTCCCCATCACCAGCGATCATCTCCATCACCAACCATTCTCTTCTCCTTTAGGCTTTGGAAGGCAGAAGAAGGGTAGGGGGGAGGGGGGGGGGTGGTATTCTGATGGAACGCAGGTTGACTGGCGGTAATGACGTAAGGGCTTTTAGGGGTGGGCCTGGATTGGCTCGTTAGAATCTGGATCTGATCGGAGGTGATGGAGTGGCGAAAGAAGGGGTGAATGTGTGATGGAGTGGTTTATTTAAAGCAGAGGCCAGAGTGAAACGCATTGAGGTCGGGAAGTGGGTAGATGGATCGGAATTTCGATTAGGCATCTCAATTTATGCTAATTTGATCGTTCCTTAATATTTACATTAAACGAAAGCTTGGGTCTGAGTTCTCTTGTGATGTCGGGGTTTACAGGTAACAGCATCATCAGTATCGTTATTCTTATTTTTATTTTTTTTTTATTGTTGTTATTGGCGTGCATTTACGAGGCAAACACGTAAATTTCGTAAGTAACTCGAACATTAATATTGCATGAACTGGAGTTTCATAGCGGTGCGGGACGGAAACATTAATCTTGCAGCTTGTTTGAATTCCATTAACTCTAGCAAAGAAGGTCTTCTTATCTTCTTCCTCGTATTCTTCTTCGCCATCTTCATCTTCTTAAGTTGGCTCCGAAAACGAGGCTAATCAACAGGAGAAAGAGCAACGGATTAAATTTTCTCTCTCTCTCTCTCTCTCTCTCTCTCTCTCTCTCTCTCTCTCTCTCCATGATAGAATTTTCCTCAGCGAGGTATAGTCCCAACCACCTGTTGCCTGGAACCTAATTAATTTATTGGGAGTTTTTGACAAGGTAATTGGCTGGGCTACCAGTTTTATCACCTGGCCCCCAAGTTTTACGTCTCTTAAATCATCATTTTCCCTCTACAGTTTTCTTTTTTCTTTTATTTTTTTTAGTGTAAGAGCGGAAGGAACGGAGGACTCCGTGCTCTTACCTAGGCCAGGCCGGAAGGAAGAGAGAGAGAGAGAAAGAGGATAAAGAGAGAGACAAAAAAAAAGAGTGGGGTCTAACAGCAGCCCAAGGTCATGAATGGATCTCCAAAGGCTTGTTTTAAAAACTGAAACCCGACGGGCTTTTCGAGTTCTTGATCTCAGGGCTCTTGCAGTTTTCGACTCAGTTCGTGTGTAGGACCTTATCAAAAGGTGTAGTGCCCAGTAAATTGCTCTTAGTTTATAGTATCGAAATTCGTGATGTTGAGGAAAATTTGCCGACGTCTGATTACATTTTTAGATTAAGAATCTCTTTGCGTTCTTTTCAAAAACATGCTGTGATTTATGCCTTCATGTCCCCCCGCCCCATTGCCGTAATACTATGCTCGCTTGCGTATTTGCAATAGATCTTTTTTTTTTATTCGCGCGAGTTCAATCCCGTGATGTGTCTCTCCCAGTCATAAAAATACATAAGAACGCATAAAAGTGAAAGTTCTCCGGCATAAGATCCCGGGCCATAAATATCCACGTAAGTACCACCATTTCGCAAACAAATTCCTCGATAAATTCTCCAAATATTCGCAAGGTGGAAATATCTATGTATTTGCATGCATATTAGGTGGGCCACAAAGAACAACAAACGCCTGCTAATAATATTCCGGGCATGCTTCAAATTCTTACCTCGCGTACATCCGCTGTTCAAATAAGTCATCTCCGTGCCAATATCCTGTATTATCGTCCTGCACCGTCGCTCTTTTATCGCGGGCTGTTTAGGCACAACGCTTCACTTTGGCGAAATCATGCGAACCTTGTACGTCGCAATCGCGAAGGGGGGGTTGCCGTCAGTGCACCTCGTACTGTGCACTGTAGGCATTACTGGAGGTTCTTTGCAGATTCCCTTCGGTCCCTTAGCTGTAGCCCTTTTTATTCCTTTTACTCTACCTCTTTTCATATCTCTTTCTTCCATCTTTCTTTCCACCCTCCTGTTACATCTTCCAAACCTTTCTACTCTCAATTTTCTTTTCAGCGCTGAATGACCTCATAGATCCCAGCTCTTGGCCTTTGCCCTCAATTCTGTCTTCCATTCCTGTTTAGGTACAACGCATGACTTTTGCGAAATCATGCGAACCCTGCATGTCGCAAGGTTACGCGTACAATTAAAATTCCAGTGCGATATTGCGGCGTTGTAACGTTTCATAGCATTTGTTATGTCAGCTGATGTTTCCGAATGCCGGGGGCCGCAAGCAGTTCAGATTCAAGGCCTACTGATTGATGTAAAATCCGAAAACGACATTGCACGCAACGGTATTCTTATGGTATTATTAGGACTTGTTATGTATAATTCCATTTAGTTATTAAACATCGTGACATATTTCCGTGAAATCTTAGTAGTTTTTTTTTCACTTGGAGATAGCCAGTAAGTCTTCTTGAGGGAAGTGGTTCTTATGCAGTGGCTTATTTTTCGTTTTGTGTAACCTTTTGGACTGAGTGTTAAAATAAATGAGATTAGAAATTTGCCGAATACAGCGTGTAGATTGCAGGCGACGCAATTCTCTACACTGGATCAAGGCAGGAAAATAATGAGCATCAAAATATCTGATGGTAAAGAAAGAGAGAGAGAGTATTAGAATATTTTGCACTGAATTAGAATACCAGGAGCTAGATTATTATGATTTTGAATATTAGGATTCTTCTTACTAATTATCCAAAAGACTACGGAAGTAAATATGGTTCAACTTAGTACTTTTGGGTTACCATCTTTCAAATGCTAATTTTTTCTCTTTAAAATTAATTTTTTTCCAATTAAAGGAGGTTAGGCTATAAGCACTTACACAAGCCTTTGTTAATTAGTTTTGTTTAATTAGTGGTCATTTTTTAAAAATGAAACCCGTGCGATAGGTAATATTAAAAAAAATAACTATTAGAAAGGTCGGAATATAACAAAAGACGAGTCCTTACCGTGTAAAAATCAACAAATCATTTCCAAACCTGTACAAGGAAAAGAAAGCCAGTGAGAGAGCAAGAAAAAAATGAGAGAGAGAGAGAGAGAGAGAGAGAGAGAGAGAGAGAGAGAGAGAGAGAGAGAGAGAGAGAGAGATTTAGCCTTTACTTTTGTTGTTGCTTTCGTTTAAACCCGAGTGAGATTCAGCTATTTCATAGTCTTGTCTTCCCCTTCATCCCGTGCACCAGAAAGGCTTTATCAAGGGCAAATTAAATCCCTCGTTATTGTATCAGAAATGACGATAATAAAAAGAGAAGCCTCTGAAAGACTGGCTAAATACACTGAAAGTCGTGAATGATCTGCCACCCTGTGCATATCACGTTAATTAATGATCGTAACAAGGGAGACCAGTGATGCATACATCATTGTAATTTTTTTTTTTTTACACGACTCGAAAAACGGTTGGAATTATTGTTCCCACTCAGTCTGAATAGAATTTCGCGAAAATAGAAAAGCGAGGATTTCAGCGGGAAGCTGATGCACGAAATGAAGAGCCAACAAATGAATAACGGTTTTGAAGAAGTGAATAGTGAATAATTAAATCGATGAAGATTGATGTACGTATTATTCAGTAGTGCGAAATTTTATTGAGAGGATGAAATATTGACAAGAAATGGCGCAAGCGATTTTGAACGAGAGAGTAGAAAGTTGATAAATGTATGAATGAAAATTATAGCTGCAAGTGTTGCTTGCCAGATTTGCAGGTAAATTAGATGGAAAAAGAAGAGTATAGGGAAACTCTAATGGCGGAAAGTTGTGTAAACATAAAACGAAAACATCAATAATGAAAAATATTAACTGAGAAATAAATACTAAATAAATGAAAGGTGAAGATACCACAAAACCAGTGAATGTGAGTATGTTCAGATTTCATTAAAAGTCGATAAATAAGGAAAGATCAGTTAATGTAAAAAAAAAGTCATGGAAAGAAAAACTCATAACGAATAAGTAAGTAAAAAAGATTGAACGCGAACGGTAGAAAAGTACCGCCTAATTAATGTTCACACGAAGTACCCTTAATTAACAAATCAAACGCATAATGAGCTCGTTAAGGGTCATTACTGACAAGTCAGTGCAACTCGTAATAGAGTAAGCGTGAATTGATAAGCTAAAAGAGTTAGAAGTGCCGAGTTTTTCAAAGCTCGTTCGGTAATATGATAGATTTCAACACTTACAGACTCGAGTTTACAGGTTCCTAGGATTGATAAGAGAATGAAGTAATCTGTCATGAATAATTAGACGGAGTATTGAACTAGAGAGTTTCTGTTTCATGAGGTAGAGCAAGGGTTACTCTCCTTTTCTTATATTTGTTTATGGTAAAATAAAAAAATGTTTGATTTCTGAAATAATCAGAAGCTTATGATATCTTTGTTGATAAATAGACACACCTATAAGGGTTTTAAGTATATCTTAGTTTAACCAGAACACTGAAAAAAGATAAGTATATCTTAGTTTAACCAGACCACTGAGCTGATTAACAGCTCTCCTAGGGCTGGCCGGAAGGATTAGACTAGCTGATTAACAGCTCTCCTAGGGCTGGCCCGAAGGATTAGATTTATTTTACGTGGCTAAGAACCAACTGGTTACCTAGCAACGGGAACCTACAACTTATTGTGGAATCCGAACCACATTATAGCGAGAAGTTAATTTCTATCACCAGAAATAAATTCTTCTGATTCTTCATTTTCCGGTCGAAGAGTCGAACGCTGGGCCAACCGCGTGCTAGCCGAGAGCTCTACCCACCCCTCCAGTGAAGAACTACATCTATAAGAAACAAAGATGATCAAATTATCAGTAATAAAGCTGACGCTTACTGAACCTTCGTTCATATTATCTTTCTTCCATCTTACTTTTCACGCTCTCCTCACAATTGTTCCCCGTAGGCGGGGCAGCCCGTCAGTGCACCTCAGGCATTATTTAAGGTTCTTGGCAGCGTGCCTTCGGTCCCTAGCTGCAACCC
>NC_089769.1:12532083-12554583 GCF_040412425.1 Macrobrachium rosenbergii | reverse complement strand
TCGACAGCAGACAGGTATGTGTGTGTGTGTATGCGGCCGTATTTGCATGTAATTAGCCTCGAGTTGAGGTGGCCACAACGCCACCTGTCGGGTCAGCACCCCATCACCGTCCCCTCCCCCTCCCCCCCCCTCCCCTCTTCCAAAACAGACGTAAAAGTCGTTCCCGGTGACGGCGATGCGGCCAGCAGTAATGACTCTTCTTTGCCCGTCTTATCTACCTTCAGAAGCATATGTGTTTGTTTGTGCATCCATTTAAAAGCGTTGTGTGTGTGTTTGTGCCCCTTGGAAATCCCTGGTGCGCGTTCGCGTCTCCCTTTAATAGTCGTTGTGTGTATTTGTCCCCTCTAAAGCCAGCCCCTGTGTGTGTTTGTTTCCGTTCAGAATCCCCTGTGTATGTGAGTTTATGTGTGTGTGTGTGTGTGTATGTATGTGTGTGGGTTTACCTCTGTTTTCTGAGTCCCTTGTATGTTCTCTTGTGTCTCTTCAGGGGCTCTTTGGTATGTTTGTGCATCTCTTCAGAAGCTCGTATGTGGCTGTGTTGGTTCCCCTTCTGAAGTGCATGCAGCTTGTCCATTCTGAAGTTCCTGTTTGTGGTTTGTTCATGTTAGTGAGCAGAGGAAGATTTTGTGAGTTCGCTTCATCCTAAATAAGCCCTGTTTTGCTTATGCTTTACATACCGCTAGAAACATCTGTGTTCTCGTGTTCTGTTCAGAGGTTACTTTGTGTATTTGTGAACATATCTAACTTTGTTTTTTCCCTTGTTAGTTTTCTGTAAAAGAAAACTATTGTGCCGGCTTTGTCTGTCCGTCCGCATTTTTTTCTGTCCGCACTTTTTCTGTCCGCCCTCAGATCTTAAAAACTACTGAGGCTAGAGGGCTGCAAATTGGTTTGTTGATCATCCACCCTCCAATCATCAAACACACCAAATTGCAGCCCTCGAGCCTCAGTGGTTTTTTTTATTTAAGGTTAAAGTTAGCCATAATCGTGCTTCTGGCTACGATATAGGATAGGCCATCATCAGGCCGTGGTTAAAGGTTCATGGGCCGCGGCTCATACAGCATTATACCGAGACCACCGAAAGATAGATCTGTTTTCGGTAGCCTTGCTCATACGCTGTAGCGGCTGTACAGAAAAATCGATGGCGCCTAAGAGACTTCGGCATATTTTTTATTTTTTTGTTATGTGTTTTGACAGAAGCTCCTTTGTTTAGGTTTGTGTCCTGTGAAAACCCTATTTTGTGTTTGGGTCCTTTCTGAAGATCATATGAGTATTTTATATCCTTTATGTTCGTTCGTGTCCGTTCTGAAGATCCTCTGCTCTATAGTGTACGTGCGTATGTGCATTCTAAAAGCCGTTGTTGTTTAAGAGTCGTGACAGGAAACTAAAAATCTCTTTACTTTATCTTCATGCCATTAAAACTGACAGGTAATATTTTAAAAGCCATAACGGTAGATTGAGGTGCGCTTGGTAGTGCGAGACTCTTCTCATTATTCAGAATTTAGGAAAAGCTCTCGTTTTGGTGACGTGTAGTATAACTACACACACACACACACACACACACACATATAAAAACACACATAACACACACATATGAATATATATATATATATATATATATATATATATATATATATATATATATATGTATTATAATGTTTGTAAACGGGTTCGATATAAGGTGTTACTCTTGTATCGCTGACGTTGAACGATATATGGGCTGTCTGTGCCTGGGATAATTTGGTGGTTACCTATTCAAGCAATGACCAAACTCAACGTTGCATGGCTTGGCTAATCTAATAACTGGTGGTATAGTGAACGTGTTGCTGCCATCGGCAGTGTGTGCGTGTTGGTGGTATGAGGAATATAAATTAAGACATACAATTTATATATATATATATATATATATATATATATATATATATATATATATATATATATATATATATACACACTAAAAAAAAAATAAAAATATGCCCATGATTTGTTTATCAACTGAAGACACAGGAAAAGCTTGAAAAGAATTGACAGACCATAAGTACTTCCGTGTAATTGTAAACACATCTTCAGGGCAGAAATTATTTTATATTCTTTGCACCCCGAAGATGTGTTAATTACACGAAAGCACCTGGCAGTGTGACATTTCTTTTCAAGCTTTTTCTGTGTCGTCATCTGATATATTCATATACATATATAAACACATACACACACACACACACACATATGTACACACATATATATATATATATATATATATATATATATATATATATATATATATATATATATATATATATATATATATATATATATATATATATATATATATAGAGAGAGAGAGAGAGAGAGAGAGAGAGAATCCTCACAAGAGAGTTAATTTTCCAAGTTCACAGCATTCTATTATGATTCCTTTTAAAGAAAAAATTATTTTATATGTACCCAAGCTGAGCATTATGTACCTTTCAATCCAGAATTTTTAGTCATTTTGAACTGAATTACCAGACTATTTAATTTTCCTAGTTTATTATTATTATTATTATTATTATTATTTTAATTATTATTAAATTATTATTTTATATTATTATTAAGAATTAAAACCCATAGCACTGTTAAAAATGTAGGACTGATGAGGGATTATGTATCTTTCTCTCCATCATTTTTTACTTTTTTAAGTCATTTTTAACACTATTATGCTTTTAATTCTTGAATAATTATGACTATTTACTCTTGGTTCGTTATTATTATTATTATTATTATTATTATTATTATTATTATTATTATTATTATTATTATTATTATTATTATTATTATTATTATTATTATTAATTATTATTATTAAAAATACTCATAGTAGCATGAGTCTTAAAATGGAGAAGCAATCTCACAGTTATGTATATGCACATATATTTAAAGGATAAATCAATATAGATAGCTTTCGGGAACTTGTTCGGTTCCTCTTTTCAATCTCAAAGGGGAACCAAACAAGTTCCCGAAAGCTATCTATATTGATTTATCTTTAAATATATGTGCATATACATAACTGTGGATTGGCTTCATTATTATTATTATTATTTTATTCATAAGATGAACTCTATTTATATGTAACAAGTTCACGGGCCATTGACTCGAAATTAAAGCTTCTAAAGAATGTGGTGTCGATTGGAAAGAGTAACAGAAAGTAATAGGAAATACAAAAAGAAGGGGGTCACTTATTAGAAAAGAAAAAATGAATAAAGTATTAATTAACAAATTACTGTTATTATCATTATTATTTGCTGGGATCAGTGATCATGATCATGAATATAATTCTCTGCTTTCTTATACCCCTGACGGTACGAGTTCCATTAATCAGTAAAGTTTGGACATTCTTGAAGGGCCATTTACCATAATTAGAGCGAAAAGGTAAAAGAAGCAGAATTATACACAACCTGACATAAAAAGAAGGAAACAAAGAGTAAGTTAATACCGGAAACTCGAAGGAAAAAAACGGATAATAAAACTTGAAGAATAAATTCAGATATACGACCGAAGGCACGAAATAGGGGAAAAACAAAATAAGAAAAGAAACTGCAAAGAGGAAGTAAATGATGTACGGGCGAGCATAAAAATCTCGAACAAAGACAGTAAAAAGAACGAGACAACCGCAGCCACAATAAATCCGTAGAAATGTTCCATAAATCAGATCACGGCGGAGAAATACTTTCCCGCGTCAAGACAGAAATCTTAGAAAGGACATGAGCCGATTGGGCCCTCCGCCGCGAGAGGCGGAGGGGGTTGGAGGCGGAAGAGGTTGTGGGATGGGGGTTGGTGGAGGGAAGGGGGCTCGGAAGCAGTTGGGGGTCAGTGCTCCCCTTCTGGAGTACGATGTACGGGTCGAAGTGAAGTCTCGAGGCCGAACTGTGAACAGAAGTGATAATTGGAGTATTTGAAAGACATGATTAATATTAGAAAGCATTAGGCATGGTGAATAAGTTGGAATAGGGTCTGAAAGAGAGATAGTAGTAGATAAATAGAGAAGGTAGTAGTAGATGAATACAGAGAGATAGTAGTAGATGAATGGAGAGTGATGGTAGTTGATGAATACAGAGAGATGGTAGTAGATGAATACAGAGAGATAATAGTAGATGAATATAGAGAGATAGTAGTAGATGAATGGAGAGGGGTAACAATAGATGAACATAGATGGTAGTAGATGAATAGAGAGAGTAATAGTAGATGAATATAGAGAGATAATAGTAGATGAACAGACCTAACTCATTTTCTAAAGGACAAATATCATGTGATGAAAATTAAAAAATGAAATAGGTTGGGTAAACAGTAAAGTCAATAAAAGAAGGTCTCTCAAGAAAGTGAGTGCGAGAGAGCGCACAGAATAAATTGTACGAAGAAAGCATCGAGATAAAGGAAAAACAAATAAATCCGTAAAAATATAGTATGTGGTGGCCAATAATGTAGAATGGAAACTTTATCACGTATGAAGAGGTCAGGGTGCGTCCAAACAACAGTGAAACATATAAACACAGTCGGTAACTTCTCACACACACATCGCAAACATGTTGAATAAAAGTCAACGACTTACCGGTATTCTTAACCAGTGCGTCATATGGTTATTCCCCCCCCCCCCTACAGTGTCGTCAGTGCACCTCATGCGGTACACTGTAGGCATTACTAAAGGTTCTTTGCAGCGTCAGTTCGGCCCCTAGCTGCAACCCCTCTCATTTCTTTTATTGTACCTCCTTTCATATTCTCTTTCTTCCATCTTACTTTCCACCCTCTCCTAACAATTGATTCATAGTGTAACTGCGAGATTTTCCTCCTGTTACGCCTTTCAGACCTTTTTTACTGTCCATTTTCGTTTCAGCACTGAATGACCTCATAGGACCCAGTGTTTGGAATTTGGCCTCAATTCTATATTCAATTCAATTCACTTATGGTTGTCGACTGCGTTATATGGATGCCAAAAGCTACCGACATGTATATTTATTTCGTTTTAGTGTAGAGTGGACGCATCCTGATTCATGTAACCAAAATAAGAATAAAGATAATAACTAGGAAGTAAGGGAAGAACAAAGATAATTCGAATGAAAATAAGGGCCAAACAGTAGATACCAATTAACAAAAAATAAAATGTGCTTATTTTCTTCATGAATAATTCCCATTCCAAATGTATGATTCCCATTCTAAACGGAAAATAGAGAAGGGTCAAACAATAGATACCGATTAATAAAGTAAAATATGTTTCTTTTCTTCATGAATAATTCCCATTCCAAATGTATGATTCCCATTCTAAACGGAAAATAGAGAAGGGTCAAACCAGAACGATTAATAAAGTAAAATATGTTTCTTTTCGTTTTGAAACCCATTCCAAATGTATGAGATTTAACAAAATAGAAGGACCAAACAGTAGAAACCGATTAACAAAATAAAATATGCTTATTTTCTTTATGTATAATTCCCATTCCAAACGTATGATTCCCATTCCAAATCGAAGTTCTGTTTCGATTACTTATTTACGCCAGAACTTGAATCACACGCGAATGAAAAGATCGCCTCCTCTTCTTCTTCCTCCTGGTTTGATGTTTTACCCCTCAGCGAAAGGTTGAGAACTCTCCTATACCCTCGTTGTTTATTTAGGCGAAAACTCGAGCTGTTGTTGAGAGAGAGAGAGAGAGAGAGAGAGAGAGAGAGAGAGAGAGAGAGAGAGAGAGAGAGAGATGCCACCGGGGAAACTAGAAGGAAGAAGAATATCATTCACTGACAGAGCCACAAGAAAAATGCGAAAGCCATTAAATGAAGAGGGGAGAAGGGACGGAGTGTTTAACTCGAACGAAAAAGAGATCGCTTGCGAGAGAACCATTCTTATAACGAATTTAACGTTTTCGCTTTTCTCTTTTGCCGAGTTGTGTTTTTCACGATGTGCGCTTGGGAAATGAAGAGTACTCTGACTGTTTCCTTCCATTTTCTGCCGAGCTGTGGAACTTACTTCCAAGCATCTTATCTTGTCAGTGCACCTTGGGTAATGCCCCAATTAATTTACCTTACCTATTCCGACAAAAAAAAAAAAAAAAAAAAAAAAAAAAAAATGTTTTTTTTTCTTAAGAAAGACAGTTTTCTTAAGAAAGACATTATACTCTTGAGAAAGATAGTTTCTCAAAAAGACAGTCTTCTCTTAGAAAGAATTCTGTTTTTTTTAAGAAAGACATTTCATAAAGACATTCTTCTCTTAAGAAAGACATTTTTTATAAGAAAGACAGTCTTCTTTTAAGAAAGACATTCTTCTCTTAAGAAAGACAGTCTTCTCTTAAGAAAGACATTCTTCTTTTTAAGAAAGACATTCTTCTTTAAGAAAGACATTCTTCTCTTAAGAAAGACATTCTTCTCTTAAGAAAGACATTCTTCTCTTAAGTCTTCTCTTAAGAGAGACATTCTTCTTTTAAAAGACAGTCTTCTCTTAAGAAAGACACATAAAGACATTTCTCTTAAGAAAGACATTCTTCTCTTAAGAAAGACATTCTTCTCATCTCTCTTAAGAAAGACAGTCTTCAATCTCTTTAAGAAAGACAGTCTTCTCTTAAGAAAGACAGTCTTCTCTTAAGAAAGACAGTCTTCTCTTAAGAAAGACATTCTTCTCTTAAGAAAGACAGTCTTCTCTTAAGAAAGACATTCTTCTCTTAAGAAAGACATTCTTCTCTTAAGAAAGACATTCTTCTCTTAAGAAAGACAGTCTTCTCTTAAGAAAGACATTCTTCTCTTAAGAAAGACATTCTTCTCTTAAGAAAGACAGTCTTCTCATAAGAAAGACATTCTTCTCTTAAGAAAGACATTCTTCTCTTAAGAAAGACAGTCTTCTCTTAAGAAAGACATTCTTCTCTTAAGAAAGGCATTCTTCTAATAAGAAAGACAGTCTTCTTAAGAAAGTCATTCTCCTAAGAAAGACAGTCTTCTTAAGAAAGACATTCTTCTCTTAAGAAAGACAGTCTTCTCTTAAGAAAGACAGTCTTCTCTTAAGAAAGACAGTCTTCTCTTAAGAAAGACAGTCTTCTCTTAAGAAAGACAGTCTTCTCTTAAGAAAGACAGTCTTCTCTTAAGAAAGGCATTCTTCTCTTAAGAAAGACATTCTTCTCTTAAGAAAGACATTCTTCTCTTAAGAAAGACAGTCTTCTGTTAAGAAAGACATTCTTCTCTTAAGAAAGACAATCTTCTCTTAAGAAAGACATTCTTCTCTTAAGAAAGACATTCTTCTTTCTTCTCTTAAGAAAGACAGTCTTCTCATAAGAAAGACAATCTTCTCTTAAAGACATTCTTCTCTTACGATGAAGACAACTACCCCTTTTGTAAATGGTCATCCTTCTTAAAAGAGTAAAAGACAAAAAGTTTGTTTGTGTGGTTCTGTCCTGCTCGAAAAAGTAAGAGATAACAAGCTGGATGTTTGAATGGTTTCGTAGTTGCGTTTGTCTGCATTGTTGTTTGCAGAGCGAAAAATTAATGACAAAACATAATATACTTTTTAGGTACTGATGTCATCGTTTTTTGTATTTTTTTTTAGTAAATAAATAATTACTGTAGAGCAAATTCGTTTAGAACCACCGGTCTGTGACAACATTTGCCGTTATAAAAATGAACTTAAAATATCATCATTTGAGTCTTAAATTCACCATTGTGAACGCCAGATGTATACTAGAAAAAATAAGCAATTTCAAGTTTTATGGATTCTAAAAGTTTGTACTGGCGCTTTTTACTTGGAATATTGAATGAAAAGAAAAGTAAATTTAAAAGACACATACATGACAATACGAGTACTGTTGTTGATCTTAAAATAACCCTTGCCTACGCTCTCTGCATAACCCAAGAGTATAAGACGAGGGACCAATTGTCACAGGAAATTCAGCGAATTTATCTCCGGTGTTTGCCTTCGACATGATGGCAACACCGTATGAATTTTCATACGGCTGGGGAAGTGGATACGGATGGCGGTTTAGAATTTTGATCCATCTGGTGCTAAGGGGGAGAGGTTACTTCCCTGCTGGCGCCTGGAATTCCTGTTTATATCCTTTTACTGGAAGCACTCTGGATGCAGAGCTGAAAGGCGAAGTCTATCATCCCCTCCCCACCCCCACCCGCGCGCCCTCGTGTTGCTATTGGTTTTATTCATTTTGTAATGGGACGCGATCAGATTGGTAATGTTGCCATGCGAGTATACAGTGGAAATATTTCTGTATGGTGGAATATATACGGACTGTGAAGGAATATATATATATATATATATATATATATATATATATATATATATATGTATATATATATATGTATATATATATATATATATATTTATATATATATATATATACTTATATATATATATATATATATATATATATATATATATATATATATATGTGTGTGTGTGTATATGTATATGTAATGCAAATATTCAGAGGAGACATTTTTATGTAGGGGAATACATAACCATGAGAAAATTATTTAAGTATATATGTATACGCGCGCACAAACATATAAGTTAAGTATACCTTAGTTTAACCAGACATGTTATATATATGTATGTGAATATTGTGTATTTTTCATGGGCAGCCGAAGGGTAGGTAATCCAGTGACTTTATATTGTCCAGATATGAAGAAAACAAAGACAGAGAAGAGTATAAACTAATTTGGAAGGTTCTTATTGCCTAATAAGACCGTGACAGCAAGCTGGGAAATAAATGACCAAGTCATGACATACGTAAGGAAACGTTCACCAAACTGTTCTCTGATTTAGATAAAGAGAAAAATAAACGCTCGATCTAAAACTTTTTAAAAACAGTCCCTGTTATTCCGCTGACATCCATGCCAAGGACTCCTCTCTCAAGTTCAGTTTGGCAGCTCTTGAGGTAATCGCCTCTGCGTCCTCCTTGGTAGCGGGTGACTCGAGTCGAAGCTGAAGGGATTAGGGAAACCGTGGAAGGTCTTAGAAACCTTAGAATGTTACTTAACATATTGCTATGAAGCTGCTGTCGTTCGAAATTCTTTGTTCTGCTATTAATTAGACTGGAGTTCAACGAGTCTCTCGTTTGGTGGTAGGGCGGTCTTATCCCCGAAGCTTTAGACGTTTGTTGGTATTGATGGTTACCTAATTTTTCGTCTGTGCTGTATCTTAGGATAATGATGTTCAGTTGGGTTTAATAGTCATGCTTTGAATTTGGAATACTACTTGACAAGTACGATAGAATATCTGATTTAATTTTCATTTTCAGTAGTGGTAAATATTCGTATACACAAGCAAGCAGAAACAGAAACAGGCTGTACCTCTAACTGGATGTAATCCCGAAAAAAAGACAAAACTAATATTTGCCACTTTGATACTGAACTGCTGATTTTATTTTCACCATATGCCCTCTTCGCCTTGAAGGGAACAGGTAGTTTTCAGTAAGTATTTTGGATGAAGCTGGAAGCCCCGTTTATATTATCTTCATTATATATTGTGTGCTGTTTATATAATGAAATTTGTCCTACCAATATAAGTACCAAGTTTTGAGATTGTATATTACGACCTTTGTCTCGAGGGCTTACCTATCGATCCTCTTTTATATTACTGTCAGTTTTGACGCTCTGGGTCCACTAGTTTAAAATAGAATGTGCTTTTATGTTAAATTTCAATCAAAGGAGGAGCAAGAAGGTGAAACTGAATGCCATTGTGTATACAGGAAACAGTTGAAAGTTAAGATGGAATTGTTTTATTAGAAACACTGGAGTAAGGAGGATTGAAAGGAAGAGATAGATATATAAAGAAGTTCTGTCTATCAAGATGAGTATTATTGGAAAAAATATCAGATTGTTGTTGGTGGTTTGGTCATGCAGAGGGAATGGGAGAGATTAGTCAGAGGAGGAAGGGAAAGATCCGGAGAGGGCAGAGTCGACGGAGTAATTGCGGTGTTTATCCTGATAGGCTTGACATAAAAGAACCGCTCGATGCGTATGGGCATGATAGCAAGTGACGCAGCATGTGCAGGTGAGTCGATGAACTGTTGATGAGGCTTCTTAATGCGCACAGTTTTCTGCAGCAGGGCTCGTCCTTAAATCTGCAGATATGTCAGAATTGTGGTAGACCTCGATTTAATTTTTGTTTTCAGAGAATGAACGTGTTAATAGTATGTATCAGTGGATGTTAGTGTTTGAGTTTTCGTCACGTTTGCACGCGAGACATTTTTTTTATATTCTCAAATATTAAGCCACAAATTTCGTGTAATATCGCGTTTGCAATATTGAATTCGATATCAAACGATATTTGTGGTATAATATTTGTGAAATTTTATATATATATATATATATATATATATATATATATATATATATATATATATATATATATATATATATATATATATATATATATACACAATGTGTGTATGTACAGGTATGTATTACTTCTGTGTAATTATACATGTATTTATCAAAGCACAAGTATAATACTTGTACCTAAGCGAGCAAGGACACCATGTCAGGGACATGCATGAAAGCCCTTCATATTTGGGCAGCACTTAATCTAGCTAGACAACCGACCGTTGTCCCATTTTACCAATATAGGTCACGGGTCTTGTAACTCTTTTGTCATGTGATGGAGTTAATATTTCTCCTGGCTCATATTGCTTTCATTTTGCCCTCTTTTCGCGGGGGGCGGGGGCGGGTGGAGATGGATACTTATAGGACGCTAAAGTGAAGGAAAAGAAAATTAATAATTAACTTGATGAATATTTGCGCTAGCTTTGCTTTCAGCAATTTAGTTTGGATTTATGAGTGACTGTGGTATTAAAGGTGATTTCAGAGGACGTGGGATAATAATTGTGCAATGATGATAGTGATAATCATTGTTATGATGAGTCGGGGTCAGCTTTGCGAGCTTGGCAAACAAAGAGGTGAAGATTATTTCAAAAATAGCCTAGTGGGGAGGGGTCGGTGCCCCGGTCGTTTTAAATAATTTCTCTTCTCTTTCTCACCATTCGAAAATTGCCTTCACTCTCACCAGTCATATTAACTCAAAATTAACATTTATGTCGTTTATATTTTCAAATTGGAAAATCTAAATCATTTATATGTTCAAATCGGAAAATCTAAATGGTGGAAAGGTTTGATGGCATTTCTATACTCATTCGATAGTTCTGCTTTCATGTCGTCAATCAGTCTGGAAGGAGATGAGAATCACGTAAGAATATTCCTGTTCTTTAGCCTATTCATGAACGCACTGACGTACGTCCTCTCTCTTCATTGGTTCCTTTGTCGGCCCATCACGCGTCTCATTGTGAAGTGTACGATTTCATTCCTTGCAAAATCTCTCCATTTCGTAATGGATTTTGCGTCTGTATGTATGTGCGTGTGTGCCGTGTTGGCGTCATCTTTCTTGCGACCTCTAGCTACTCTGCCCTTGACCTGTATTGAATGCGTTTTGATCCACCCTCCAGCGATCAGTTTTTCTGAAGAGTGGAGCTTGATGCACTTGTGGCGTCTGTAAGTTTCTGGGGATGTTTCTAATATTTCCTGTACTTCTTATCTTCAGGGCCCAAGATTTGAAGCGATATACTTAAAACCGTTACAGTGTTTTGTTATTTATTCATTCATAACCCGACAGCTGTTTCGTCCATTAATTTATGGCGTTCGTCAGGGCTACACAAGATCTACAGTGGAACTGCACTCTTGATATACTGGCGAGTACACCCAAAAATTGAATGATAAACAAGAATTCAAAACGAATCTCTAATGCTAATTCCACAGTTAAAAAAAAGAAAAAACGAAGACTAACAAATCTCTCAGGCCACTTGTCGAATTCCGTTAAACTTCTGGATCTGTACTTTGATACTGCCCTCTGATTCCAACCCAAAATGACATTGGTTCGAATCGTGCTAAGGGTAGGAGGGTATTCCCATTGTATTGTGAATATATAATATGTTATATAATATATATGTATATATACTGTATATAGTGTATGATATATATATTTATTATATAATGCATTATGTTATATAATATATATATATGTGTGTGTGTGTGTGTATGTATATATGAATGTATGCATGTATGTACAACTAGGTAAGTAGATAGTATCCGTGTAAAGGTAGATACTTTGTCGTCTGTTTGCGAGATATAAATACGTCGGAATTGTTTAATCGTTACGCTGTAAATAGTTTCAATGTGTTCTAAGCGCCAGTATCAGAGGGTTTTCATTGCCCTTGCAGTCAAGCTGAAACGGTCATCCTGAGAGCATTAGAGATGCTAATGCTCTTAAGTATGAAAGAGGCTGTAATACATCTTTACGGCGCTGTGTGCACCGATGCCGCAGTTTGTCTTTTGTAATATGTATTTTGATGTATTCGTATACATTTTAATGGCTCCTGTTGTTTTCTTGCTGTTATTTTATATTCAGTTTTATCTATTCTTCATTTTTTTCATATTAAGTTTTTTTTATTGTATGAAATGCCTTTGCGCAGTTTATTAGCATTTTATAAATGATGGTAATAACAGTAATAATCAACACAGTCACATAAGAAAATATGGGTTGAAGTTGTTGAGCATAAATGTCTGCCGATACATATATGACGCGAGAATATATAATATGTAAGGGAGAGAAATGCAAAGATAAAAACAAGTAAAGAGATTAGCATATCTTCAAGGATGGGCGACGGTACGTTGATGCAAAGGGAGTAAAATTCAGAAATTTTAGGAGGGAGGAGGAGAGGAATACCCTAAGGGTTCGGGTAATTGCAAAGGGGTATTGGAAAGGAAGGGTCGTTCCATCCAGGAAGCGCGAGACTGCGTTTGAAATAGAGGTTAGGTTAAGTATACCTTAGTTTAACCAGACCACTGAGCTGATTAACAGCTCTCCTAGGACTGGCCCGAAGGATTAGATTTATTTTACGTGGCTAAGGACCAGTTGGTTACCTAGCAACGGGACCCGCATCTTATTGTGGAATCCGGACCACATTATAGCCAGAAATGAATTTCTGTCACTAGAAATAAATTCCTCTTATTCTTCATTGGTCGGTCAGAGATTCGAACTCGCGGCCAGTAGAGTGCTAGCTGAGAACGGAACCCACTCTCCCAACGAGGAATTTGAAATAGAGGTGAGTGGCCCAGTGTGTGTTTGGGCGTTTGAGTCCATGCTGATGAGGTGTAGCTGTATGAAGCAGTTAAGAATGTGGAATTTTTCTGCACAGGGGTTTCATCCACAGTCCAGCAGTTAAAATAAGAAAGGGGACAGTGACCATTTTTTGTTGTTCTTCAGTGTAGTCACTTCCAGTAGAGAGGAAACAGCGTGAGAATAATATATCATACTAATTATAATAATTAAATTCCAATTCGAAATCCGCCGTCTGCTAGCAGTTTCAAGAGAATGAAATGAGTAAAATAATATCCCATCCACCTATAGGATTAAAGCGGGCTTATAAAAATTGGTTGTTATTTCACATGCATGGTAATCCCGTCAAAGGAAATTAAACCTTGTGGCTGTAATGGATTAATCCAGAATATTTTAGATTTCATTTCATTATATTTGACTGACATATATATACCGCCCTTAGCAACGCGCACAGTTCGCTGCTTGCGCTTCTGCGTCGTTGACCACAGTTTTTGTGACGTTTTCATACAAAAGTCAGAGAGACATCAAAGAGACACGAATATCTTTATGTCTGCCTTCAGCTAAATCGGGGTTGAGTCATGGTAGAACAATGACTGATTTTAATAATAGCCGACGATGCTTGTGTTAAACGACGCAGGTGTATGAGATACAGCGAATTTTAATAATTAACTCTGCAAGTACACCGGAGGTTTTTTTTTTTACTTTTAATAGTTTATTTATATAAAACTAATAGATCAATAATGAAGGCAAGCCATTCAACCATTCAATCAACTCGTATTTGGTCCCCGTAGAGGGCCAGTACCGTCAGAGTACCTCATGCGGTGTAGGCATTACTTAAGGTTCTTTGCGGCATGCCTTCGGCCGCTAGCTGCAGCCCCTTTCGTTC
Organism: Macrobrachium rosenbergii; assembly: GCF_040412425.1. Lineage (NCBI taxonomy): Eukaryota > Metazoa > Arthropoda > Malacostraca > Decapoda > Palaemonidae > Macrobrachium > Macrobrachium rosenbergii. Next base: position 12,540,580 of record NC_089769.1, on the reverse strand, counting down.
CGTTTTACTGTACCTCCTTTCATATTCTCTTCCTTCCATCTTACTTTCCACCCTCTCCTAACAGTTGATTCCTACTGCAACTGCGAGGTTAACCTCCTGTTACACCTTTCAGACCTTTTACCGTCAATTTCCGTTTCAGCGCTGAATGACCTCATAGGCCCCAACGCTTGGCCTTTGGCCTAAATTCTGTATTCTACTCTGTCTTGATATCTCAGGAACGGGGCAACAGAGCTGGAGGAAGCTTGGCACTTAGGCTATTATAATTAGGCTATTGTAATTGTGCCTTCTTAAGAAGATTAACTTTTGGAAGAAATTGGTTCAGCGTTGAGATGATTCTAAGCCGATTTCCCGCATAAGGTTATTATCTCGAGAGGGTAGGCTGACGAATATAATATCTCCAAAGCTTCATAGGATTCTGCTTTCCTGAGAGAGAATTCAACTCGTGTTTGGTTTCACATAAGCAGGCGCTCGTACAAATCAAGAGTATGTCAGCGACGTAATTGGTTAAATGGAGGGTGCCAATTGATTTCCCTTCGCCTTTAAGTTGTGGGAAGCGTTACTTCTTTGTTTTTTTTTTTTTTTGGCAACATTTCGTCCAGTAATTTTTAAGTGTGACTTCGTGGTTTCCATAGTTAAATCCTGCCATTCTCATTTTTCAGTTTTATAATAATGATGACATTGATTGATCGTTATAATTTCCATTAGGTTCTGCTCTCTCTCTCTCTCTCTCTCTCTCTCTCTCTCTCTCTCTCTCTCTCTCTCTCTCTCTCTCTCTCTCTCTATATATATATATATATATATATATATATATATATATATATATATATATGTGTGTGTGTGTGTGTGTGTGTGTATGTATGTAAATAGGTAAATAGGTAAATATAAATATAAATATATATATATATATATATATATATATATATATATATATATATATATATATATATATATATATGTGTGTGTGTGTGTGTGTGTGTGTTTGTGTGTATATTTGTAAATGTATATTATATGTAAATAGGTATATATATATGTAAATATAAATATGAATATATATAATATATATATATATATATATATATATATATATATATATATATATATATATGTATATACATATATATATTTATGTTTCTATTTATATGTACATATACACACATACTGTATGTATGAATGTATGCATGCATTTATGTAGAAATATGAGGCGAGACTTCGTGCAACGTTAACAATATTTACATTGAAATAATAAAATACTAGAGGCTTTAGAGGAACTTTTCACGTAGCTAAAAAGCGAAGGGAAAAAAAATGAAATGCAGTAATGGAGAAAAAATATTCCGCTCTGATCTGCAGGCAATTTTAAAATAGATGAAGGATTTCGCCTTTTATTTTTCTTTCTCTTTTTTTTTTGTTTTGGGTGATCAAGAGATCAGATGAACAATGATGTGAAGTTCCAGGTGGGCGTTCTCTCTCTCTCTCTCTCTCTCTCTCTCTCTCTCTCTCTCTCTCTCTCTCTCTCTCTCTTGTCTTTGTCTTTTGTCCTTATGTATTTGAAAGTTCTTTCGTTTTGTGTCTTTGAAATTTGTTGCCATGCAGTCTTTATTCTCTCTCTCTCTCTCTCTCTCTCTCTCTCTCTCTCTCTCTCTCTCTCTCTCTCTCTCTCTCTCTCTCTCTCTGCGACATCTAAGCACACACGAAAAAAGTATCTCTCAACTAGGGGAAAGATGATATCTAATGAGAGAGAGAGAGAGAGAGAGAGAGAGAGAGAGAGAGAGAGAGAGAGAGAGAGAGAGAGAGAGCGCCTTGACAAAGGTTAAAATGATTCGGTTTTATTTTACGTAGAGAATTTTATTTCGGGTTATTTATAATTTTGATTGGTTTCGTCACATTTCTAGGTAATATGGTATCATATCTACGGGACCTAGTCTCACCAGTTCATCACATACATTTTTAAAATTATACATATGACCTTAACTTGTTGTGATCAATCCTAATACAGTGATTAAAAATGACATTGTATGGGGACAAAGGGACTGATTTCGGTATAACTCGGTAGATAAATTCTTGTGATAAATGTGACGAATTTTTCAAAGTAGTACTGTTATATATATATATATATATATATATATATATATATATATATATATATATATATATATATATATATATATATATATATTAATAAATTTGTCCATCTGTATACATGAATCTTTTGAGTGTTTTCAGATTCTACCTTCTTTTCTGTCAAGGTTCATTTATGCTGTCACACGTTTTGGCATATTTTGTCAACCCACACCTCCTGTGCGGTGAGAAAATTAATTATTCTAAGTGTCTCCACCGGGAAAAAGAATTTTTGAAGTCGTTCATATATGTATTTGACCATTTTTCAAAATCACTGAAGAAAAATTCGTTTTTGAGTGTACAGAGTGTGTCAATATTATTAAACTTTTATGACAGCTGCGTGATGCAACAGGCACACCTTTTCGTGTGTATTACCTTCAGTTAAAGATACATTTATACGTGTTTCATACATTCATATATGTATATTGTACACATGCACACAAATACACAATATATATATATATATATATATATATATATATATATATATATATATATATATATATATATATATATATATATATATATATATATATATATATATATATATGTATATATATATATATATTGTGTGTGTGTGTGTTGTGTGTGTTTGTGTGCGTGTACTGTCCATGTATGAATGTATGTAACACGTATAAGTTTTTTGCTCAGAAAGATTACTAAGAACAGGATAATTCAATCCAGGATTTAATCGCGTCTTACTCCCACACGGACTTATATATACTGTAGACTCGCGCATTTTTATATATGAAATACATATGTACAAATGTATATTATATATATATGTATATATATATATATATATATATATAGATGTAGATATAGATATAGATATAGAGAAATGTAAGTATAGCGTAAATAAACGTGTATGTGTTTGTGTTTTTGTGTTGTATGTTTATTTACGCTTTACTGACATTTCTGCATATCTATATCTAAATTTTATATTTATGTATTGTGTATATGTATAGATATATTTGTGTATATGTTGTATATTTATATATAAAATGTGTGAGTCACTATGTAAGCCCGTGTGGGAGTAATGCGCGATTATAACCTGGATTGAATGATTCTGTTCTTGGTAATCTTTGAGAACGAAAAAACCAACCTCGCTCCTTTTTTGTTGTTGGACTGCCCGCGCTACACCTTATTGTGTATTTGTGTGTGTGTGTGTGTGTTTCTGTCTTTGTATGTTTATATATGTTATGTGGATGTATGTGTGTTCGTGGCCTTCGGAAATAAATCTGGTTTTTGCTTAGCTTTATATACAGTAAACCCTGTTAGATATCTAAGATCTAAGAATGACCCCTAATTCCTGCTAATTTTTAGTTTCCTTCCTGCACCACGTACTCCTCTTTGTCATGAAAGCAGGCATCTTCCACATATGCCGTCAAGGCATTCGGCATTTTTGCGGCACGACTGATATCAGTCGAACGGGACCTTAACCAAGGATTCGTTTTTTCCTGACAGGTAAATCTTAAACGGCAAAGTCTCACAAGACCAACATAGTTTTGTTTCTCAAGGTTTTAACGGTACGGCGATTTCAGGGCTCCCAGATGCTTGCTTCTGCATTGTGGACTGTGTGTGTGTGTGTTTTTTTTTCACGACAGCCGTTATTCTTGATTCATAGGTTCAGTGCGAGTTTGGTGTGGTTCATGGAAAATGAATAAGTTGTAAATTTCGGTGGGCACAGGTGTTGAGGTGGTACGGAGAGTAAACTAGTTTTATTCAAGGTTCTTGATTAGATATGTATATTTTTGTATGTATATATATACAGTATATATATATACATATATATATATATATATATATATATATATATATATATATATATAATATAAAGTGAGTGTGTGTTGTATGTATACAAACAAACAAACACACACATATATATAATATATATATATATGCATATATATGTCTGTCTATTTATCTATATAGCTATCTATCTACCTCTCCATGTATCTATCTAACTATCTATCCATCTTTATGTATATATAATCTATCTAACTATCGATCCAACTGTATGTATATATATATATATATAATACTATATATATATTATATATAAATATACATATACCGTATATATTTATGTATAAATAATTATATGTATATATTTAGATATACAGTGTATATACAGTATATATATGTATGAAATGTGTTTTTTTTTTATAGACGCACACTCGTAAAAATATTTGACATTACAGATAAACGAATGCATGAGAAGCAACCTATATATTTTCCTTTTCTATCCTGTTTCCGTTACGAGTCGTTTTCCCTCGTGACTGGCAGTACCCAGCCTATAACTTACAGACACTGTTCTCTGAGGGAGATGATAGATTACAGACAAGGCGACCTTCGTGGAAATTGGAGACAGCGGGCAGGTGTTGGTCCTTGACTCGTGGGGTAGAAGGTGGTATTTGGGCCGGGTGATTTTGCCTCAGAGCTTAAGGAGCGAAGTTGTTTATGTAACGGAGTTGGTATATGGATGCTCGTTGCTAATTTTGTCAGCTTCAAATCTTTTTCGTGCCTTTAAGCGTGGTGTCCCCGTAGGGTGGTTATGCCTTCAGTGAACCTCATACAGTGCACTGTATGCACTACTTGAGGTTCTTTGCGGCGTCCCTTGGGCCTCTAGCTGCAACCCCTTTCGTTCCTGTAACTGTACCTTCGTTCATACTCTTTTTTTTTTTTTTCCTTCCGTAGGGGGATAGTGCCGTCAATGGGTCTCATGCAGGGCACTGTAGGCATTACTTAAGGTTCTTTGCAGCGTCCCTTGGGCCCCTAGCTGCAACCCCTTTTATTCCTTTTACTGTAACACCGTTCATAGTCTCTTCCTTCCAGTTTACTTTCCATCCTCTCCCAACAATTGATTCAAAGTGTAACTGCAAGCCCTTCCTCCTGTTATACCTTTCAGACCTTTTTACTATCAATTTCCCTTTCGGTGCTGAATGACCTCACAGGTCCCAGATCTTGGCCTTTGGCCTAAATTCTGTATTCATTTCCCTCCATCTTACTTTCCACCCTCTCCGAACATTTGTTTCTACATTATTTTCAACGCTGAATGACTTCATAGGTCACAGCGCTCGGCCTTTGGCCCAAATTTTATATTCCAGTTCCAGTTCCAGTATGGCGTCTCCTTGCATGGGGTTTGACAGACGATCCTAATTTGCATTTACAAAATTCAATTTATGCTCGGCTTCAGATTCAGTCCGTGGTAAATTAAACACGTACAAAACTTCTCTGATTGATAGTTCTTCCTTGTTTAGAGTCGAGTAGTGGAAAAGAATGGTGTAGACCCACTTGTGTATGGTGACTTATTTTCCTTTCGTTCTTTGGAACGTGAGGAATGGAAAACCTGCAAAGGAAGATCAGTTTTATGTGATAATTATTCTCTTACAAGACGAGATTATATTTATTTCGTAAAAATTTTTTTTTTGTTCCTTTGTTTCAGGCAAGGTTGCTGGCTATGTCACCATCAGCCTTTAGTTTTGTTTCGTTGTTTTATGTGATTGTCGACCGACAGCGTAACCTGATACATACCTGTTGTGTCCAGAACGAAGATATTAAAAATATGTGATAAATGGAAAGTCGATGTGGGAAATAGAGTTAGATTTATCGCAAAAAAAACAAGTTATCACCGTGGACGAGGAAATGATCGCTCTCTCTCTCTCTCTCTCTCTCTCTCTCTCTCTCTTATTCAGAAAGCTCAGAATCTCTCTCTCTCTCTCTCTCTCATTCTGAAATCTCTCTCTCTCTCTCATCTCTCTCTCTCTTATTAAGAAATTCATCTCAAGAAATCTCTCTCTCTCTCTCTCTCTCTCTCTCTCTCTCTCTCTCTCTCTCTCTCTCTCTCTCTCTCTCTCAAGTAGAACTGCCATAGTAAATTTCTCATTTATTCATTTAGTAATTATTAAGAAATTCAACAAATCTCTCTCTCTCTCTCTCTCTCTCTCTCTCTCTCTCTCTCTCTCTCTCTCTCTCTCTCTCTCTCTCGTATATTCTGTAGCCACTCACCCGTAGATATTATGGTAGGGACGACTTTACATAATCCATATTAATTGGTATTCTTTAATAATCAATACTATGTTGCGCATTTGTAGGCTTTACGGAGTAAACTAATATTACACAAAACACACACACACACACACTTTTGAATAAATAAATAGTATATATATATACATTATTTATATAATATATATATATATATATATATATATATATATATATATATATATATATATATTATATATATATATATACATTTTATATGTATATATATATTTATATATATATATATATATATATATATATATATATATATATATATATATATATATATGTATGTATATATGTATATTATACAATTTGTGAGACATAAGTGTCTGTATAAAGTTATATACTTAAAGGTTATGAACCATATCTTTAAAGAGGCGGATGCCTTTGTAATAAAACCACAAGCTAGGGGATATGAGTTTGTATACAAAAATAGGTTTAAGCATCTCGTCTCCTCTTTAGTGTGGATAAGAACCTCCCCCCTCCCCCTCCTCTTCCTCCAACACCCACCCCCTCCCTAACTCTCTCTCTCTCTCTCTCTCTCTCTCTCTCTCTCTCTCTCTCTCTCTCTCTCTATTATCAGCACTGAAAAGGAGACGAGATGTCACAAAAAAACCATTCTGAGTGGATATTCATCCTTTGGATCGTAGGTTTTATTATATTCAACAATGCTACGTCGCTACATGGATTTGGATACATGTGCGCCCGCGCGTCTGGTGGTGTTGATGTTTACACTGCTGTTTATATTTGTTTTATTTGTTTGTGACATTCGTACTGTCAGTTCTTTGAATTCTAAACAATAACATCTTAGGAAATGTACCGTCAGTTCTTTCGATTCTAAACAATAAACAACTTGGGAAACGTTATTCGTGTCTCTGTTCGTAGTCCGGATTGACTTTCGTATTCGTAATAACGCCGGTAACACTATTTCAGTGGAGCATTGATTTCATTCTGGGAGGGAAGATTGACCCTTGAATTTTTTCTGCCCCCTTTTCAGATGAATGCCAGTGGGCGGGTTGAGCCATCTGGGTTTTTCTTTTGGGAGGGAATGCTTTTCGGCTGGTCATTTCTCTCTCTCTCTCTCTCTCTCTCTCTCTCTCTCTCTCTCTCTCTCTCTCTCTCTCTCTCTCTCTCTCTGGTGACTTGAAAGGAGTGTATATAACTCCAAGTTGGCCAGTCTGAACATTGACGTATATCTATTTGAAGATTTCTTTTAAACGTCTAATCGTTGCAGTGTTCATTTTTATTCTACAGTTATTCAATTGACGCTGAATGGAATAATGGTCTCTATTATAACTGACTTTTATGTGTATTTGAAATGGTGTGTCATATATTTATTGTTGATGTGATTTAGTGCGTTCGCCAAATGACATATACTGTATATATTTACAGTATATATATATATATATATATATATATATATATATATATATATATATATATATATATATATATGTATATATATGCATATGTACGACTTTTCCTTCCATTCTTCCGCAGACATTATTAAACGATAACGATGAAAATAGCAAAGAAAAGAATTGCCTGCCGTACGATATGCTCAGATGGACGTATGATTTGAAAGCCGTTTTTAGTTTCGCGGTTAACCGAGAATTTCTCAATTAGTGATAGTCGGTAATATTAGAGTACGTGTTTGTGCAATTATTGCCGTCCATTTTTATTAGATTTAGTTGTTTCACTGGCTTATTCTATTAGGTAGTTATTTTGGTTGATTGGCAGACTTTATTATTGTTTTGTTCCATTGATTGATAGCATTTTTGTATACTGATTTGCCCAGGTTGTCGGTTGTTAGCTTAAATTGCTTTCAGTTCGTGTTGTTACTCGAGGGATTATGAATTTTTCAAGGGTGGCTTAAATGGCGCAGTATTTGAAACTACGTTATGTTTAAGTTATTTGTTCGTATTTATTTCGTTCAATTGAGGCACTGAATGCCTAAAGTAAGTCCGGACTGCTGGATAAAATTCCTGGTGTAACTATTTTAGAAACACGTATAAACTTGCATTCATGTTTAATAGGTTTTCAGTTTTATGTGCTCTGTATTTTTACTATTGTAACTTGTCACTGTTTTTAGTTTTCTGTAAAAGGAAACTATTGTGACGGCTTGATCTGTCCGTCCGCACTTTTTCTGTCCGCCCTCAGATCTAAAAAACTAGTGAGGCTAGAGGGCTGCAAATTGGTATGTTGATCATCCACCATCCAATCATCAGACATACCAGATTGCAGCCCTCTAGCCTCAGTAGTTTTTCTTTTATTCAAGGTTAAAGTTAGCCATGATCGTACTTCTGGCATCGCTACAGGTGCCAACAACACA
>NC_089769.1:12502083-12527083 GCF_040412425.1 Macrobrachium rosenbergii | reverse complement strand
AGGGTCATCATTAGCGCGGAGAATTCCGCACTTCTTTTCTAATATATCTTTCAATCCTTCTGTCCAGCACATTCTGGCAATCCTCTCCTATCTCCTAACACCTCCGAATTGTGCAGTTTTCACCAAACCACCTCTTAACAGTCTAATCCAGTGGTTCTCAACCAGGGGGAATTCTTCCCTTGGGAGGAATTTCAGGGTTTCAGCAGGGGGAATTGTGACCACAGATTGGCAGGCTCAAACTGGCTCTAGGACCACACAAAACGCAGTGTGCATCCGTTCGCACTACTGAGAGGTCACGCTGGGCTTTCTCTCAGCTAGCTTGTATGTTTGTGTTAGTATTTTGGTGCGTATTATTTGGAGTGTATCTTTTGAGACAGACAATTTTGGAAAGGCTGGGGGGGCGGGGGTGGGGGGATGACATTCTGACGTATGGTGAAAGGGTGCATGGGCCAAAAAAGGTTGAAAACTACTGTCTAATCCATCTTTTCCTCTACGCTAAAGTTTTCACTACATGTATTATGTATGTATCTTAACCTTTCTTAATCTTCCATCTTTTCATATGACACATACTACACTCACAATTTATCTCAGCAGCTTCAGTTTTCCAGTCGCATTCAATATCCACACTCCACCTCCATGGTGAATTGTGTAAGATTTACACACAAGGCGTTCATTAGTTACAAATATGAGTATGGTAGTGGCTCTTGTGGTTTTCTTTCCTGTGGTACCACTCTTTCAAGGGAAAGAGCTAAATATTAAAAATATTTCTATATTTGTACAAATATCTATTTTTCTTTTGATCTTTATTTGTGGTTTTTTTTCTCCACATATTTTTTTATTTGTGTTGAAGTATTTTCCATTACTGTATTTTATTTATTTGACTCTTGAATATTTATTTATCTTTTAACTATTTTTCTTTTGTTTTTTCAGGTACCTGACTTTTACAACTGGGATTATGCGGTGATCATGCATGCCAGTCTTTGTTCGTAAGTGACTCTAGAATAAATAGTAGCCATTTCACTATTTTAGTTTACAGTGTGTTTTTATGTGCAAGCTTTTATTTAGCTATTTATTTTTAAGACTAACTGATTTCAAATATTTATCTATTGATATGTTTATTTTTGTCACCATGTCGCTCAAGAAATGAAAAGCAATATGTTCGCAGTGTGGGTTCGAAAATAAGATATATTTTGTATCATTCGCTATTTCTTTTTATTTTACGGTTGTTTTGTTTATTTGCGCAGTGACATAGAGTCGCATGCGCGTGTAGTTTTGTAAAAAGAATATTATTTTATTAGTTTGTTTTATAATCTGACATCCGTTTTTTTTCTCTTGTATCCTCTGGGTTTAGATGTGTATGAAAACGTACTTGTGTTTATTAGTGTGTTTGTGTGAGAGAGAGAGAGAGAGAGAGAGAGAGAGAGAGAGAGAGAGAGAGAGAGAGAGAGAGAGAGAGAGAGAGGAACTATAAAACTGAAGTAAATTTGACCGGCTCTTTTTCCCGTGATTGCACATCCTAGGAAAAAATTATTTTGTCGTTTACTTTCATAACGACCATTGAAAAAAAACCCAAATTCAGCGAGACTGCTGACTATATTTCATACAATCTCTCACCCCCTTCCTCCTCCTCCCCCACTACTCCCGTGACGCCAGCAGTGGTTGGATGTTGGTATCAACTTATTTCTGGACATATTTCTTCTCTCCGAACCATTTGCATCAGCTGTTCCAGTCTCGGTTGTATTTTATGCCGATTAGGATGGGTCTGGCTTTTTTCCTTTTTCGATCAGACTGTGGGTATTGCAGTAAGTATTTGTGTGTGTGAAGAGAACGGCCTCGGCGGGAGGAAAAAAAACTGTTTAGAGATCTGCCAATTACGTTCGTGTATCACACAGAGAAGTTATGTATAAAACCCCCACTAAGATTCAGGTAATTTTTATCATTATGAAAATAAACAAATCAGTAGTAATTTATGCATAAATGTTGCCAGAAAATATTGCCAATATTTTACAGTCATTTTTTTTTTAGCCACTTGCTAGCATTTTAACCTTCAAACTTCAGAACTCTCCCCCTTCTTCCGGTTCTCCCGATTCATATAGCCTTCATTCTCTGAAGAGGCTAAAATATAGTTTCCTTTCGGGTTTGGTACTTCCGTTTGTTACTGTTTATATGTTTATTTGTTTATTTGTTTAGGCCTGATAAGCTCAGAGTTCTAGAGATGCACTTTTCACCAGCATTTCACTTGATGCTTTATCTTGCTTTTCTTTCATTATCTTGATAACTGATCTCTTTCTGTATTTCCTATTGTCTCCTGTAACTTCTTGCAAATGAACGCTATACCCTTTGGGAAGCTTGAATTTCAAGTCAGTGGCTCCTGTAAGATTGTTCCATATGAATAGGGGTTTATCTTCTGAATAATAATAATAATAATAATAATAATAATAATAATAATAATAATAATAATAATAATAATAATAATAATAATAAATAATAATAATAATATAATAATAATAAAAAATAAATAATAATAATGATAATAATAGAAAATTAATAATAATAATAAAAATAAATAAATAAATAAATAATAATAATAATAAAAATAAATAATAATAATAATAATAATAATAATAATAATAATAATAATAATAATAATAATGATAATAATAATAACAATGCAGCGTTTTCTTGAAACTGATGCAGTGGCTGTGGAGAGGAAATCGAAATTGAAAGGTCTATGCAATTTATAGACAGACAGACAAAACGAAAAGTAAATTCTAACCTTTGGTTCGAGTGTTAGTACATTTCCTGAAATCCTTTGTGCCTTTACTTTTAAACTACGGCGGATTTATTACTCCTTAAGCAATTGGCGTAAATTGCTGTGTCGGCGACCTCTTGATAACAATGGCTTCTCATGGTAATTTTTTTCTTTATTCTGTTTAGAATTGCCACTAGGAACCAATAGTGAATTCCAAGTTTATGGTGAAGAAATTCAACGACGACAATGTTTAATTGAACTTTCTGAGGAGAAATGCGAGGAGTCTGCATAGAATTAAGTTCTGCTGAATGCGAATAAATCTTTGCAGTTCTTGATTTACGAATTCTTTGATATTTGCATAAACACACACACACACACACACACACATATATATATATGTGTATATATATATATATATATATATATATATATATATATATATATATATATATTCATTCTTGTGTCACTCTAAGGTGTAACTAGATGCGCGATGAGAAAGAATAATAGTTAAACTAGGTAGCATTTCTTCCATGAAAGAGATGCGTGTCAGAAGTTTAGAAATCTTGGCCAAGATAGTATTGGATCTTCTTTTCCCTTGTACCGCACACACACGCACACAACACACACACACACACACACACACACACAAATATGTATTGACTTCAGTGAATAAGAATGCTATTTGAATTTTATTTACCGTTTACATTAAGAGTCAAATATCGGAACCATTTTTATATGATTTTCTCCTGTCCATACGTCAGGTCCGGTAGAATAAACAAAAGAAGAGGGAGCGAAAGATAGACGGAGGGTGGGGATGGGGGGTGGGTGGACGGGAGAAAAAGAGACGCGGGGGGGGGAGACGGAGGAAACTGCTGTCGCCTCGGAAGATGCCCTTGCTGTCAAGGCAGAGAGACGTTATCATCTCTCTCTTTCCTCTTGGTTGATAGAGCAAATTGCCGTTGTAAGTTTACGACAGTTTATGGGTTCAGAGGGACAGCAACAAAGCGGAAGAAGAAGAAGACGAAGAAGAACATGGGGGGTTTCTTCACGGTGATGGTGGCAGTAGTAGTAAGAAGGAGGGTGCGTCTTGGTAACGGCTCCTGTTCAAGGGACAACAACGTGAAAAAAGAGCCATAAAATCTTTATCACAAGTAGTTGTAGTACTAGTAGTAGTAGTAAGAGGCATGCGTCTCTTTAACGGCTCCTGTTTGACGGACAACAACATGAAGAAAAGAGCCCTAGAATCTTTACTGCAAGTAGTAGTAGTAGTAATAAGAAGGGCGCGTCTTTGTAACGGCTTCTGTTTAAGGGACAACAACGTAATGAAAATGAGCCGTAAATCTTTACTACAAGTAGTTGTAATAGTCAGAAGGGTGCTTCTTTGTAACAGCTTCTGTTTAAGGGACAACAACGTGAAAAAAGAACCATAATATATTTACAAGTTGGAGTAGTAGTAGTAAGAAGAACGGTGCATCTTTGTAACGGCGCCTGTTTAAGGTAGAACAATGTATATTACTACTTGTAGTAATATTTCGTGGCTCTTTTTTTTCACGTTGTCCCTTAAACAGGAGCCGTTTCGAAGCTGCACTCTTCTGTACTAGAAGTAGTAGTAAGAAGAGTGCTTCTGTGTAACGGCTCCTGTTTAAGGGACAACGCGAAAAAGAGCCATCAAATCTTTACTGCAAGTAGTAGTAGTATTAAGAAGGGTTTGTCTTTGTAACGGCTCCTGTTTAAAGGACAATAACGTGGAAAAAAAAGAGCCATAAAATCTTTACTACAAGTAGTAGTAGCAGTGGTGGTAGAAACTGGGTTCATCTTTTTAACGGCTCCGGTCAGAGGGGACCACAACATAAAAAGAAAAAAACTAGAAGGCCTAATCTCGAAATGGGAAGTTTGCCTATTATATTATAAAGGATTTACGTGATGGGGAGCGCCGATCGGAGGATATTTTAGGAGATTTCGGGAAAAATGTTCTCTGTCTGTTTTTATTTTTCTTCCTTGGCGATATAGAGAGGATGAATTGTAGAAGTGTCAATGACTGTGACAGTATAAATCCTTGCAATAACGAAAAGGAAAATATTTTGCCGTCATTCACTGTTATTTTAGTTACAACTCTCTCTCTCTCTCTCTCTCTCTCTCTCTCTCTCTCTCTCTCTCTCTCTCTCTCTCTCTCTCTCTCTCTCTTAAGTGGATGCTTCAAGAGCTGAACCATTTGATGGTGCAATTACTGGTTTCAAGAAGGGCTTTTTTATGGCAAATTTTATACTGCTCGTCATTCCTTTCTTGGTGATTCTGCACGACTCGCAAGGTTTATTTTTGACATCTTTACTTTCGAACTTCTTGAACCCCTTCATAATGTGTGTTGTGTTTAGATATTGGATGGCCTCGGAATTTTATGGGGGCAACTTTATAGAAAGATTCGTTGTGGGATTTATATCACCCTTGGAGAAGCATAATTTCATACTTATGCATTCACTGAATTTCAGATTTTCAACATGAATCGCACCTGCAGCTGTAATTTAATCAGATATAAGCTTTTTAACATGAATTGTACATACAGCTGTAATTTAATCAGATTTCAGCTTTTGAGCATGAATTGTACTTATTGCTGTAATTTAATCAAATTTCAGCTTTTGAACATGAATTGTACATGTAACCTCAGATGTAATTAAATTTCAGCGTTTTAAGTTGAATTGCACATATAGCTCTGATTGAACTAATTCCAGCTTTTTACCATGAATCTTACATATAACTCCAATTTGATTATGATTCAGCTTTTTAAAATGAATCTTACATATAGGTGTTATTTCATTGAATTACAGCTTTTTAACGTAAGTTTTGCATATAGCTATGATTTAATTAAATTTCAACTTTTTAACAAGAATCTTACATAATTAACTTCATTAAATTTCAGCTTTGTAACATACATCCCTAATTTCATTAAATTTCATCTTTGTAACGCGAATGTTACATATATCTCGAATTTCATTTAATTTCATCTTTTTAAACATGAATCTTGCACATAGCTCTAATTTCCCTTCTTACGAGACACACACTCATTACATTCTAAGCGCATAATCGTGTCCTAGTTACATTTTCGTTAATGTTTTGCAGCGCAGTCATAAATCTCCTTGCCCAAGGTCTTCTTTCTTACCTGAACAGCGATCTCGTACCCAGCTTCACCCAAGCAACATTTCTTCCCCTTCACACGCTCTGCAAGTATTGAATTCCCGTAGGGAGGGTAGTGCCGCCAGTGCACCTCACCTGGCGCACAGTAGGCATTCCTAAAGGGTCTTTGCAGTGTCCCGTCGGCCCCGAGCTGCAACCTCTTTCATTCTTTTTTCTATACCTCCGTTCATATTCTCTGACTTTCCACCCTCTCTGACAGTTGTTTCACAGTGCAACTGCGAGGTTTTCCTCCCGTTACACCTCTCAAACCTTCTTACTGTCAGTTTTCGTTTCACCGCTGAATGACTTCATAGGTCCCAGTGCTTGGCCTTGGGCCTAAAATCTTCTGCGCGTATTGAAATATTGACCTCTCTCCTGGAGGCTCGCCGCGATAACGTTATCAGTTTCATAATTTGAGAAGCTTCTCTCGCCTGGTCTCGTGCAACGGTTGCGCTTCTTTGATTACAACGGAGTCGATGGAGACTTGGATCTTATTTCCAGCGTGAGTCCAGGCTTGTGGCGTCAGCGCTAAGTAAGATCTCCCCCCCCCCGCCTGGATTTTATTTTATTTGTGGTGTTTTATGGTTGATGGGGCCAGCAAGTGTACAGTAGTTTTCTTGCCTACGTTTTAAGATGGCAATTAATATGGAAGAAGAATGGCAGTTAGTTATACAAGTCGAAGACCAGTTTCCCAGTGACGGTGAGGTATAATTTTATATATCTAAACGTATGTGTAATATATATATATATATATATATATATATATATATATATATATATATATATATATATCTGTAAAAGGAAATAACTTGAGATATATGACCACCAAACATTTGTATATTTGCTTGGCGTTGGAGTATCGGGATGTGTTTGTATATTCAATTTTCTTTTCCACCCAACAGATTTCACTTCAGTCTGTGGTCTTTGATTTAGCTGTTTTATCCGTTGTGTCGGGGGCAATAATAGCTGTAGCCACAATAGCCTTAGTTTAGACAACGAAACAAAACTAATAACATTAACAGTGTTAAAAAAATACAGCGACAATACAGTGACAATAAAATAACCTTTGCTTTCGTAGTGTTAGAATTCCGTGTACTTCCTCTTTTTTTCATTGGATTTTATTTTTTGTGTATTTGTTGCTCTTCTTGTATTTTTTCTTGTATTTATTTGTTTGTATTGTTTTATTTTTCATTTGTTTGTTTTTCCTTGTATTTGTTTTTTGTTGTATGTGTTTTTCCTTGTATTTGTTTTTCCTGTTTGTTTTTAATTTTTTTTTGTATGAGCTTATTTTTTCTTTGTATTTGTTTTTTCTTATATTTGTTTTGCATTTTTTCTTGTATTTGGTTTTTCCTTGCATTCGTTTATTTTTTCCCTTGTATTGATTTATTTTTCCTCGTATTTGTTTGCTTTTCCTTGTATTTGTTTTTCTTTGTTTTTTTTATATTATATGCTATTTTTCTTGTATTTGTTTATTTTTTCCTTGTATTTGCTTGTTTCTGCCGGATGAAAAGATTAAATCGGTTTCCTCGTTCTTCCCGTGGAGTCATTCTTCCTCACTGAGTCTGAAAAATCTTTCCCTGCAGTGCCAAGGAGCAATTACTCACTCGACCAAAAAAAAAAAAATAAATAAAGGAGTTGAAGGATTTTTTTTTTTTTTTTTTTGGTCGAAGATTGTGTGTGCTTTGTGGACGAAGCAATTAGAGGGTGAAAGCCTTTCGTATATTGGACAACGACGGAGACATCAGCGTCGACACGAGCTCGACAACATATATATCTACTGTGATTGCTTAAGACGTTCTCGTATAAATGAGACACAGAGTGCCTCTCTCGTGTGCCCGCCGAGAAAACCAATTTTTTTTTTTTTTTTTTTTTTGGTCCGACAAGAAATGTTGCGTTTGGAGGCCTTTTGTCACTATATGTCTTCCGTGCTTGTTAGAGCAGTAACGTCTTGCTACTGAATGTCCGTTTGTCTTTTAAACGTTCGCGGCGTCTTCTAGAAAACTCACTGACGTTAATGCTTGTCAAAAGGCAACAGCTCTTATATGTACTGACAGAAGACAGCCATAGCGTCATTTAATGCAATATATTGTCCATTGTGTTTATTGCTAATAATACATTGACTTTTTTCAATCATTATCATCAAAACGAATCTTTTTTTTTTCACTTGAAGGAGCTTGCGGAGAATGGGGTGACGTCGCAGCTTTGAGACAAACTACGAAGTCCTGAAAAGACTGACTTCTCCATCAACGCTAGAATTGGTCTTTTAAAGCTTAAAACCACCTGTTTGTGAAAGAGCGAAGTCAGGTGAACGTTTTCGAAGTCAGGTGAACGTTTTCCCGTCGAGTTTTCTATTCCAATTTGTTTGGCGTGATGTAGTCACAAGTGGTTGAATGGTAACCCAGATATGTATTATCGTTTTATTTTACTGCTAAGTCCTCCCTGTAGTCGGGTAGTGCCGACAGTGCACCTCACGTGGTGCACTGTAGGTATTATATGAGGGTCTTTGCAGCGTCCCTTCGGCCCCTAGCTGCAATTGTTCTCATTTCTTTTACTGTACCTCCGTTCGTATTCTCTTTCTTCAATCCACCCTCTCTAAATAAAAATATTTTCCTAGTGCAACTGCGAGGTTATCCTCCTGTTACACCTTTCAAACCTTCTTACTATCAATTTTCCTTTCAGTGTTGAATGACCTCATAGGCATACTGGGTTCTCGGGAACTGTCCAATTCGACAATCGAAGACGAAGCGAGAGAGAGAGAGAGAGAGAGAGAGAGAGAGAGAGAGAGAGAGAGAGAGAGAGAGATTTAAATCTTTTTTAAATATGTTTAAAGAAGAGAGAGAGAGAGAGAGAGAGAGAGAGAGAGAGAGAGAGAGAGAGAGAGAGAGAGAGAGAGAGAGAGAGAGAGAGATCGTAAAACCGGCTGCGATGTTGATGTGTTAACTTTAATTGCTCGATGTGAAAAAAATGGAGCATTTTTCTTTACTGGAAGATATTGCTCGATGAAATGTAAATTTGTTTAAAGATGAAGGAAACCAGGTGAGAGAAGGGACTGCACTCTATTTTAATTTCTTTTAGCCATCAAAAAGTTTGACACAAGGGAAGGGAATAAGTAAACGCATACAGTGTATCGATGACAGATGCATTTGAACAACAAGAAAATGAAACCATAGCTGCAGAGAAATCTGACCTGGGACACAACCCAAGTGTCTTTTGGTGACAGGAAACGAAGCAGCGAGGAGGAGGGGGAGGAGGGGGAGGAGGAGGAAGTAGTTGAGAATGCACGGCCGACGCGAGCTAGAACAAGGAGATATATAACAAGATATAACATTTTGTTGGAACGCTGAGCTTTTCGGTATCGGATGCTCCAATAAAAATCGAAGGAGGAGCCTCGTAAACCATCCCTCAACAGCAACTTTAGGGTTGGGTCACCCTTGGGGAATTCTCGGAGGAGTGGGTCTCAGGGGGGGAGGGGAAGAAGAGGAGGAGCAATAAGGGGCGGGGGAGGGAGAGGGAGTCATTGCTTGGGGCTAGGGGCTACGATGGAAGGAGGGAAAGTGCCGCTGCTAGAGATAGCTGTCATATGTCATACGTGAATCCGTAGCGTTCGCTCAGAGCCCGGGCGTTATATAATAGAATAATAGTTCCGATACATTTTGAATTACAACGAAGCTTTTGTAGTCAAAATACCGACGGCGTCTGTTGCTTGGTTTCCAAAATATTTGGGACCTGTTTGAAAGGGGGAGACGAAAGAACGCTTAAACAATACGGTAAAATTGGTTATGTTTGTGTTCAGGGCGTTTGTCTTCGAAGCCGCTGCGGTTGAGAAAGTTTTTGATTTAATGGCCATAACTGTTGCTTTATGTTCGCTTTTAGAAAGGAGTTTTCGGTCCTCGCTTAAGCATACAGTAACCGATTGATGTGGTCTTCTGTAATTTTGAAGACTTTTATTTTTACTAAATTTAATTAATTTTTTCTTGCATTCTTTACCAACAGTTATTGGCGTGAAACTTTGGAGAGAAAATATTGTTGTCGAATGTTTTTGGACTTCCTGAGGAAATTGCTGAGCAAGAGCCCGTGTTGGCATTGAAAAGCTTCGTATGCATCCTGCTTGTTTATTCAGGTTCTCACGATTAATTTCAGATAATAATTTAATTTTGAATAGACAGTCCTCACACTTGTGCCGTACCGACTTAATTTAACATATTTAAAATTAGACCTTTCCATTTTCGTGCCTGCCCAGTAATGCGGGTATTACTTTGAGTCGACCCGAAACATTTCACGCGGCCTCGTATTACGGAATTATGATAATGATACTGCAGGGCTCTCAGCTACAATAGATAATTGCATCATGTTTCAGCATCAGAGCCGAGTAATGTGCTAATGGTTATTATATTAAGAATTATGGTAATGATCGAAGAATTATGGTAATGATCTTGCTGATGATGCTCGCCATCGTAGCTCACGATAAAATGGCGGGGGGGGGGGTGGTTTATACCTCAATATCGCCTTGCTCTTTGCATCTTAAAATGTTGCAGGATATGTTGTGTTTGCTTATATTTACTTGAATTTCAGTGAAAGTTACACAGCCGTTCTGGTAGCAGCGGTACGAATGGGTGTAAATGAACATTTGTAGTGATGTAGATTATTATTATTATTATTATTATTATTATTATTATTATTATTATTATTATTATTATTATTATTCAGAAGATAGACCCTATTCATATGGAACAAGGCCACAGGGGCCATTTACTTGAAATTCAAGCCTCCAAAGATTAGGGTGTTCATGTGAATAAAATAACAGGAGATAATAGGAAACAAAGAAAGAAGAGATTAGTTATTAGAAAAGAAAAATAAATCGAATTAATAAGTAAACAGATAAAAATGTAAGTAAATGATTAAAATACAAGGAGAATTGTTATAGGGTAGTAATGCATTGCATCTCCGCTTGAACTTTTTAGGTTCCCTTTGCACAATATCCTCAGGAAGACTGTTCCACAGGGGTACTTGGGCACCGCATACCCCTACCCCTATGAGAGCACAGTTTTATAGACCAAAAACTGTCAAATTTCAGGATCCAAACGAAGTCATGCAAGTTAAGAGAAGTGAATCTCCTCTCACACTTTTTTTTTTTACCGAAGTAATTGTTAAAACTTTGTTTGTAAAGTCTACGACAGTGGTGCTTAGGGTTTCGGTTTTTAAAGATCCCTCCTCTCGAAAATTTACACTCCTATCTCTCCCAAAATGTAATTACTTCTTTTTGTATGCATGGAAGCCAAGCCCACCGTTTGATTCAGTTTTTATAAAAATCTAATTGAATGTTTTGCTTAGTTATTATAACAAACAAACAACCTGAGACTAAGAACAGAATCTCCTTGGCTGAGATGATGATAATAATAATAATAATAATAATAATAATAAAATATCTTCCGGAATTGACTTTTCATGCTTTGTTGCACTAGCCTGTCTCCTTTTCAGCTGTTGGCCTTTTTAATAAAGACTTCCTCTCAGTGCAATTAAAGATCTTTTTAGGTAGGAATTTTATTTCCGAGTAGGAAGTCTCCTTGCATAGAGGTCTCACTTTTCCCCCCCGGCTTGAGAGCAGTTGATGTGGTTGATGACTGGAATATTAGTCTTTTCCTTTTTTTGGTCTTCTCTGTTTCATATACCTGAGAGAAATCGAGTGGTTTTTTGGTTCTTTTGATGAATTCTATCCTTCTTCTCGCAGTCTTTCCATCGTCATCTCTTTTGCACAGTGTTACCAATTATATATGTATACATATATGTATTGTATATATATATATATTTATGTATATATATGAATGTCTTTTACTGTAATACAACAGTATAATATGAAGATGAAAAGGCCCATAAAACACTGTTTGAACGTTGCAACCATATATTTCGAGCACTTCCTTCTGCTATACCCCTGTTTATCAGTGAACAGGGGCACAGAAGGAAATGCTCCAAATATATGGTTGCAATGTTCAAACAGTGTCTTATGGACCTTTTATCTTCATATATATATATATATATATATATATATATATACATATATATATATACATATATATATATATATATATATATATATATATAATGTACTTGCATGCACACGTTGAAATTTATTTATTGGTACGCATGTCCATGCATATTAATGTTGCATGCACACGTACAAATTTATTTATTGGTACGTATGTCCGTGCATATTAATGTTGCATGCACACGTACAAATTTAGTTATTGGTACGTATCTTCATGCATATTAATGTAGTTTTTGATTCTGCATATGTTGTACCCAGTAAGGGAAGGGCCGTCTATGCAAATCAGCATAATAGGTATCGTGAGCCAGACAGTAAGATTTAGTTATCATTACATAACAGCGTCATTTATCTTTGTCTGGTTGAACGACTAAACCTCTTTACAAGAGATCCGTTTGCAGTATGAGTGGTAGAATTACGATAATCCAAACGCAAGGAGAGGATATTAAAAAAGGTAAATTAGGCGTGGTACGAGCGCAATGAATAGGAAAGATAATCTGCTTATTATGACGACAGGGGAGAGAAGCAAGTCTAAGAGGGAGGGGAACAGACGCTGCAAACAGTTATGTTATGTATGTGACAACCTGGGCTTTTTTCTGCCTTTCAACTCGAGCTCTGAGAAGTGGTCTCGCGTAGTTCTTGAAACCTAATCTGGTGAAGTGGTTTGTAGCTGATTTCCAGAGACTTAAAAGCTCCTTTGGCTTCAAGCGGCCGAGTCTCAGACCTGGAAAGATGCGGGGAATATGTTTTGCGGCTTTTGTAGTTTTTAAACATTGCTTTTGGTGTGTTTTTACCGTTGGGGTTTCTCTTGCTTTTGGTCTATTTTACTTTTGGAGTTTCTCTTCCTTTTGGCGTATTTTACTTTTGGAGTTTTTTGTTGCTTTTGGCGTATTTTACCTTTGGAGTTTCTCTTGCTTTTGGCGTATTTTATCTTTGGAGTTTCTCTTGCTTTTGGTGTATTTTATCTTTGGAGTTTCTCTTGCTTTTGGCGTATTTTATCTTTGGAGTTTCTCTTGCTTTTGGCGTATTTTATCTATTGAGTTTCTCTTCCTTTTGGTGTATTTTACCTTTGGAGTTTCTGTTGCTTTTGGCGTATTTTATCTTTGTAGTTTCTCTTGCTTTTGGCGTATTTTATCTTTGTAGTTTCTCTTGCTTTTGGCGTTTTTTGGACCTTCTTTTGTGAGCCTTTCTCTTGCTTTTGCGTATTTTACCTTTGAGTATTCTGTTTTTGGATTCTTTCTCTGCTTTGTATTTTACCTCTGAGTTTCTCTTGCTTTTATGTATTTTACCTTTGGAGTTTCTCTTTTTTGCTTTTACCTTTGTCTTGCTTTTCGTATTTTACCTTTGGAGTTTCTCTTGCTTTTGGCGTATTTTACCTTTGAGTTCTCTTGCTTTTGGCGTATTTTACCTTTGGAGTTTCTCTTGCTTTGGCGTATTTTACCTTGGAGTTTCTCTTGCTTTTGGCGTATTTTATCTATTGAGTTTCTCTTCCTTTTGTGTATTTTACCTTTGAGTTTCTGTTGGTATTTTATCTTGTAGTTTCTCTTGCTTTTTTGTATTTTATCTTGGAGTTTCTCTTTGAGTTTCTCTTGCTTTTGGTGTATTCTGCCTTTGGAGTTTCTCTTGCTTTTGGCGTATTTTACCTTTGGAGTTTCTCTTGCTTATGGTGTATTCTACCTTTGGAGTTTCTCTTGCCTTTGGCGTATTTTACCTATGGAGTTTCTCTTGCTTTTGGCGTATTTTACCTTTGGAGTTTCTGCTTTTGCGTATTTTACCTTTGAGCTCTTGCTTTTGGCGTATTTTACTTTTGAGTTTCTCTTGCTTTTGGCATTTTACCTTTGGAGTTTCTCTTGCTTTCATGTATTTTTTGGAGTTTCTCTTGCTTTTGGCGCATTTTACCTTTGGAGTCTTGCTTTTGGCGTATTTTACCTTTGGAGTTTCTCTTGCTTTTGGCGTATTTTACCTTTGGAGTTTCTCTTGCTTTTGGCGTATTTTACCTTTGGAGTTTCTCTTGCTTTTGGCGTATTTTACCTCTGGAGTTTCTCTTTTTTCTCTCTCTCTCTCCTCTCTCTCTCTCTCTCTCTCAGTGAACAGGTGCTCTTTTCTTCAAGCCTTTACAGTCATTATCGTCTGTTGTTATTGTATTTTTTTTTTTAGAATGCCATTGTCATCAAATAAATTTGGCTTTGGTTTTTTCGAGCCTGCTTGACCTCACATTTTTTATCAGTTCATACCCGAGTCATTTTAAATATTCCTCTCGTTTTTCCGTTTTTATGTGACTATTTGTACGGATAAAATTCACATTTTTTGGAGCTGTCTTGACATTATGTTTCTCTGCACACATTTAATTCCTTTCAGATATCCCTGAGCCTGAACTTTTCAAGTACAGTAAAGAAAAATTTTCAGTTTGTTAGTTCTCTTTCAAATAAAACCTTTTTACAGGATTTTTTCAAATTAAACTTTTTTCAGTATGCTAGCTCTTTTGAAATTAAACGTTTTTTCCAGTATGCTAGTTCTTTTTGAAATTAAACGTTTTTCTCAATATGCTAGTTCTTTTTGAAATCAAACGTTTTATCCAGTATGCTAGTTCTTTTTTAAATTAAACGTTTTATCAAGTATGCTAGTTCTTTTTTAATTAAACTTTTTTCCAGTATGCTGGTTATTTTTGAAATTAGACGTTTTTTCCGGTATGTTATTTCTTTTTGAAATTAAACGTTTTTTTTTCAGTATGCTAGTTCTTTATGAAATTAAACGTTTTTTCCAGTATGCTAGTTCTTTTTGAAATTAAACTTTTTTTTCCAGAGTATACTAGTCCTTTTTTAAATTAAACGTTTTTTTTAGTATGCTAGTTTCTTTTGAAATAAAACGTTTTTTCCCAGTATGCTAGTTCTTTTTGAAATTAAACGTTTTTTCCATTATGCTAGTTCCTTTTGATAATAAACGTTTTTTCCAGTATGCTAGTTCCTTCTGAAATTAAACGTTTTTTCCAGTATGCTAGTTCTTTTTGAAATTAAACGTTTTTCAGTATGTTAGTTTTTTTAAGTTAAACGTTTTTTCAGTATGTGAGTTCTGTTTCGAATTATTCTTCGTCTCTCTTTTCTGATATGCTTTAGTTCTATTCCAGATATACCTGGCCTGTTCTTCATTATATTTGTTGCTTTCGAAATATTGTCGACCAAAATCTGTGTGAGATCAACTTCACCCGTCGGGGGGATACGGATGCCAACGTTTGACCTTCTCAACCTTGCGTGACCTTTCGGCGGGGCTGTATTGTTTCGGGCCGCATCAATCAGTAAAGAGGAATTTGCGAGGGTCGAACTCTCTGAGAATTCCCGACAGTTTGGGGCAAGTGTTGATCCCCTTCTCATCTCGGGCGATCTTTCAGAGAGCGTCCATTGAATCGCTTGAAAGTTTTGTTCTAATTATGTTCCGACGCACTCAGACTTGGCCTGGCTGTCAGGTTTTTTTTTTTTGATGGGTGGCAGGGGTTGGGGGGGGGAGGTGGGTTTAGGGGCGGAGCGGGGACGGGAAGGGGGTTAGGGATGAGTCTTTGGGGGTTCGAGCGGTATTAAGTTCATTATCGTTTTGGATTTATGTGGGATCAGGGTTGAAATGTTTTGGGTTTTGGGTGTCAGGTTTATGATCGTTTCTCGTTTAGAAGCTTTTTTTTTTTTTAACTTTGTCTTTCAATACTTTATTGGTGGATTAATTAATTTTTGTTGTCTTTTAATACTTTATTGCTGGATTAATTTATTTTTGTTGTCTTTTAATACTTTAATGCTGGATTAATTTATTTTTGTTGTCTTTTAATACTTTATTGCCGGATTGATTTATTTTTGTTGTCTTCTAATACTTTATTGCTGGATTGTTTTTGGTGTCTTTTAATACTTTATTGCTGGATTAATTTATTGTTGTGATTATTTTAGAGTTCAAACCGAATTCAGTCGTACACCGAGAGGCATAGGTGAATCCGAGCACGAGAGAGAGAGAGAGAGAGAGAGAGAGAGAGAGAGAGAGAGAGAGAGAGAGAGAGAGAGAGAGAGAGAGAGAGAATTTCAAATCCGAAAGAGAAGTGGTCCATGGAGTCTCTTAATAGTTCAGTGCCTCATACGCATTTCATTCTCAGTAATACTGCAAGACATTCATGTAGCAAGTCCCCTTCTATGTATTGTTTTTGTTCTGGTGATTAATCTAGAGATGAAAGGAGTGGCTGTGCATTCTAAAATGGTAACATTTATATATATATATATATATATATATATATATATATATATATATATATATATATAATATATATATATATATATATATATATATATATATATATATATTTGAATGAGGATACTAGTCAGCTAATTCACTGCCTAGGGACCGGTCTTTTTTTTTTTAATTCTCTCTCTCTCTCTCTCTCTCTCTTTCTAGACATATACACTGTATGTGTATATATACTTATATATGTATACATATAAATGTATATATATATTTATATGGATACATTTAGATAGAGTGTGTGTGTCTGTGTGTGAGAGAGAGAGAGAGAGAGAGAGAGAGAGAGAGAGAGAGAGAGAGAGAGAGAGATGAATTTATGAGGCACTTGCTATATTAACACTTCAGGTAAAACCTGAGGAGTGTGAGCGTTTGCATTCTGTGGCGAAAGCGAAATGCATCGGTAGTTGCTGATGCTGCGTATATTAAGGGAAAGATATTTGATACCGTATAGCAAATTAGTATGACACCACTCCGTTTGCGTTTTACTGCTGCTAAGCACCCTCTCTCTCTCTCTCTCTCTCTCTCTCTCTCTCTCTCTCTCTCTCTCTCTCTCATTTCCCCCCGCCGTATTAGACCTGCGAGGGCTAGAATGAATTATGATGACACCCGTAGAAACGGCCAAGGTTCGTTGCTTAAAAGCTAATCTTTCCCTCTGAATGTGTTTATATGTAAATGATGTGTCCGTTGTGTAGGTGTAATTAACTTTCGAGACAGGCAAGGGCGGGTAAGGTGGTTGTCGGTGGTAATGCTGACGTTGCTGCAGAGTGGTAGTCGTAGTTGAAGTTTTTGGGTAGAATAATTACTCATTCATATACGCACAATAATATATATATATATATATATATATATATATATATATATATATATATATATATATATATATATATATATATATATATATTTACATACATACATACATACAAACATACATGCATACATGCTTCCTTATATTACAGCATTCAACATTTTCTTACGTTCCCTTACACTTTCCACTTTAATCCGGAAATACCACTGCCGCAAAAGAAACGCTGATGACGACGTCAGCTGAGTCCTGATGAAGCCTCTGGTTTCCTTGTACTTACCGTACTCGAGATGTTTTGACTTTGTAGTCTGTTTGTATTTCTGCTCTTCATTTCGGTACGATTTTTCATTCTCTCTCTTCTCTTCTCTTTCTTCTCTCTCTCTTCTTCTTCTCTCTCTCTCTCTCTCTAAGGAGAAACCTGAGTCTTGCTCTCATTCCTCTTGTGTGTGTGTGTAAGTCTGGAAGAGAGAGAGAGAGAGAGAGAGAGAGAGAGAGAGAGAGAGAGAGAGAGAGAGAGGAGAGTTACAAGGAGTTACAAGGATTAGGATGTCCCAAAGCCTTATTAGTCCATCCGAGGAAACATCATGTGCTCACAGAGAGAGAGAGAGAGAGAGAGAGAGAGAGAGAGAGAGAGAGAGAGGATGCTTGTTATGATGCAACTGCATAATCTTATGATTTAGCTGTGGCCTTTAGTTGGTTGGTTGATTTGGTTTGATCTTGTAAACTAGAGTTATAACAGCCATGCTCTGCCATTTCGATGCAGCAATGCGTATTCGCTAGAATAATATCCTTGTGCGTGTGATAAAGTGTTATAATTTTTTCCTCACATAACTGTCGTCCTATCTCTTATATAAGTATAAATATTCCCACGACTGGATCCATAAAATTTCCAAAATTTCCAAAACGCGAGCTGCGGTCAAATTTTATATTTTTCGAAGACTATTCTTGCAAAGACGAAAAAATAACGTTCGGCTTGAAAACAACTTGCTATAAAATTGAGAGAGAGAGAGAGAGAGAGAGAGAGAGAGAGAGAGAGAGAGAGAGAGAGAGAGAGAGAGAGAGAGAGAGAGAGAGAGAGAGAGAGAGCAGTTTACTTTGCCTGTTTTGGTTTGATAATACTTTTACGCCTGGAATGAAGAGTCGCTCCTCACGGATCCAGCTGGTTGGAAGTGGTAGATATACTGTTTTTTTGTGAGGGGAGTTGTTAGAGCATGGCCCATATCTATCTGTCTGTATATATATATATATATATATATATATATATATATATATATATATATATATATATATATATATATGTATGTATGTATGTATATATAAATTTAGTATATATATATATATATATATATATATATATATATATATATATATATATATATATATATATATATATATATATATATATATATATGTATATTACAGGCTATGCCTCACTGCACAAAGTTCAAAGGTTTTGATGGAGTTAAGAGAGTCACGGATTGACTCGAGTAGTTACTCCTAAGAAGGATAAGGATAGGATTGCATGTAAAAAGGATAAGAACTGATTTTTTTTTTCTGCACCTTTTAAAGCACATGAACTGTTATTACTATTTTGATTGTTCAAAATACGTGCATATTTAAATGAGAGGGCTTAGAAGGCCATTAACCATCTATTAGAAGATAGGATACCCACTTATGACAAGCCAAGAGAGGAGAATCGTGCGCGCGCACACACACACACACACACACACACACACACACACACTACATTTGCGACATGAGACCTTGGAAATCCATGTATACCGTCTGTGATCAACCTTGTCTTTGCAGGATACGATTCAATCCTAACCTGTCTGTAACTATAAATACGGAACCTTGAGACAACCTGGCTGTTTTCACATGCATAATTCCCTTTGAGCCAACGTTTCGTGACAGGTGAATTGAACATTACGGGGACAAATTATCATAGTTTTAAGTGTTTGTTGCGTAAGAGTGACTGTGCTCTGTTTTGGGTTGTTAGGAGGTATGAAGATATAGACGGACAGTTTTTGGTGGTTGTTTTAGTGCCCCTTTAGCAACGGCAATAATAATAATAATAATAATAATAATAATAATAATAATAATGAAAGCACGAATTTTGGTAAGATTGCAAGAACAGTGATTGCTTCTACAGTTGAGAAGTATTGAAGAAGTAATAATAATAATAATAATAATTATAATAATAATAATAATAATAATAATAATAATAATATTATTATTATTATTATTATTATTATTATTATTATTATTATTATTATTATTATTATTATTATTATTAATGAAAGCACGAACTTGCATCAGATTGCAAGAACAGCGATTGCCTCTTCAGTTGAGAATAATAATAATAATAATAATAATAATAATAATAATAATAATAATAATAATAATAATAATAACGAAAGCACGAACTTTGGTGAGATTACAAGAACATTGATTGCTTCTTCATTTGAGAGGGATTGCAATAATAATAATAAATAGTAATAATAATAATGAACTATCATCAGATTGCAAGAACAGCGATTGCTGCTTCAGTGGAGAAGATTGCAAGTATAATAATAATAATAATAATAATAATAATAATAATAATAATAATAATAATAATGCAAGCACGAACATTCCATCAGATTGCAAGAAAGCGATTGCCTTTTCAGTAGAGAAGGGTTGCAAGTCCTCCTTAAACCCGATCTTGATGAAATTAGTCCCAAAGGCATGTGAACTTCCCGTGCATGGAGAAATGAAATGAGATTTTTCTTTGTCTGCCAAATCCGATTACAGAACGAAAGAAAAAATGAAAGATAAAAAAACTCGCGCTGCACCAAGAGAGAGAGAGGAAAAAAAAAGTTCGGCTTAATAATCTATCTTAGTAAATTCATTTAAGAGGGAAAACTTATTTGACGGTGGAAATTTCGTTTGAGGAGTCGAAAGATTGCGAGGGAGGATGGGAAACGTAGCGAGGTGACGGGGATGTTTTTTTTTAATGTTAAATAACTTCACTGCTGTTTTTCTGTAAGGGGAAATAGGTTAGGTAAAGCATATGTTTCGTATTGTTATACTAATTATTTGGGTTTTTAGAACAATTTAACTGTATTTTTAATGGATAAAAGATAACGTAAATAAAATATTTTTTTCCATTGTCGCAATAGGAATGTGTTTTTTTATTTAGTAGTTTAGATTACATTTTAATTCAGCTTATGGAAAAGAATTTAATCAGATGTTGTTGACTGTTATAATGATGTCGATAGTATACTAAATTTAATTAAGGGAAAGCAGTTATTTCAGATTAGTTTACTAGTGCAATTTTTAAAAACACTCTGATCGTTTTTCGTGTTTTATTCCAGGGAAAAGAAGTAAAGCAAAACCGTTATTTTAAATCGGGAATACCGTGTTGTCACGAGGCAAATTAATTCGGAAATTGGAAAATATGTGCATTGGTCGCTTTGACAGTAGGAACGAATTTATAAAATGGCCGGTGTATCGAGTTTCTGATCAGTATGCGAAGGATCGAAGTAACTGTGCAACGGTTAATGCACCGTAGTGGATATATCTTTAAAAGAATTTAATCCGGTTATTAATTCCTCGTAGCATTAAACTTTTATGTTCCCTAATTATCACAAGTGAATTGGTTTAACTGCACGTCGTCTCTCTTTTTGAGAAACGGTGTCTTTGTTTGGATTTTACTCTGAGAGAGAGAGAGAGAGAGAGAGAGAGAGAGAGAGAGAGAGAGAGAGAGAGAGAGAGAGAGAAGGTCTGAACTTTATTTCGAGTGCTTATTTCACCGAGCGGAAAATAAGTACTTTTCCATCGAATCAGAATTCCATTTTCTAGTTTCCCCGAGGCCCTGTCTAATTGCGCTGTTTACAAACATTTCCCGAACGATGCCTGCTCCTGCTGCTCCTCCTCCTACTGCTCCTGCTCCTGCTCCTGCCGATGCATCCCGCTAATTGCCGCCGAGGGCGTAACGCGACTTTTATTCTCTCTGCAGTTCAAAAGATTTACCATTTAATGTCGGTTACGTTAACGAGGTTGGTCTAGGCCGTTTTATAAGGAGGAATTGGGGAGCTGATTCATCACCCCCCCTTCCCCCCCTCCCCCAGGAGGGCTCGGTGCGGGAAGACTGACGGTTGGGCTTCTCTTTGGCTTGGTTTATCCGAGTTGCTTTCCCTAAACCGGACGCTTGTTAGTGCCGGCTTGCTTTGAACATTAATTGAGAGGGGGAAAGAAGAGGCGTTGCATTTAGCATTGTAAACATTCTTCAGAGCTCGGACCTTCGTAATCAATTTTTGTACAGTGCAAAGATCCAAATTACTTGCTATTTTCTTTATAAAAGAGTTGGCCAAATGAAAATTACTGTTTTAAATACATAATCGTAAGAATGAGATGGAAAAATTTTGTTAATTGAATAGCAGTAGGTTATTGACGGTAGGCCTGCGAGTGGTTAAGTATAATTTAAAAATTTCACTTTACTACTGAAGGGGCCTGTAAATAGAATGTCTGTCAAGGATGGTGTTGGGCCTGTTAATTCAGTATGACGTTAACGGTCCAGGGTTGGTGTAGGGTATGTGTCGACCTGTTAATTCAGACTGACGTTAACGGTCCGAAGTTGATGCAAGGTATGTCAGCTCAGTAAGTGGGAAAAAATGACCTTCCAAAGGTGTCACTGTATCCATTGATGGAATATCAAAATACTTTCATCGAGATGATTAACGTCAAGTTTGTCATCTGAATCAGCATCGTAATCAGATATGAATAAATATGGAGACACATGTATAAAATGTATATTAACACGACGTTTCCGATGAGGACGAGTTCTCTCGTTACTGGGTTCTTTTGGCATTTAGCCGACAATTAAACAGAACCCGTCAGTACCTCTGCCCCCGTCATTACTTCCTCCTCTTGCCAGACTCATTTGAAACCATCAATTAGTCTGCTCCGGGAATGACCCATAAATTTAGGCCTTCGTTAGCGTTGGGTCCATTAGCGAATGAACCAACGAGAAGGAAAGTGAAAAAGACGTTCTGCGAGGCTCGGGCGAGGTTCGGTTGCTTGGCTCTCTCGCCTTGCCTGCCCAGAGGAGCGAAGGTGGAGGGGGGGCGGGGGGGCAAGATTGCACGTTCTCCTACACCAATCGTAATTCTTATTATTTGCGAGGTAGTGGAATATTCCATTGTGTTTTCCTTGCGATATGTCAGTGGTTTTACCTTTGTAATTCTTTTTTACCTTTGTAATTCCTATTTACCTTTGCAATTCTTATTGGTTGCAGGGTAGTGGCATCCCGCTGCATTTTCCTTGCAATGTATCGATGATTTTACCTTTTTTCAATACTGCATATCACTAAGTACAAAGGCAAAGAAAAGCTACATTAAAAAAAATAGTAAGTCCGTTATTCTGTTACCTAGTTATACAGGAAAAACTCTGACTGCCTCACAGGTCTAAAAACACCCAGCAGGCTATCCCATCCCTCATTTTCCCTGAAAATAATACATTTCTATTTATATTCTGTCAAGGTATGGGATTCTGTTTCAGCTTCCGTTTCCGTAACCTGTTCCATTTTTTAAGAATAATGTCTGTCATTGTGCATTGATTGAAACCGAGATTTTCATTTCTTCTTTCAGGCCTTATGAAAAATAAAACAAATTATAGCTATATATTAGGTTTATGGTAAGTGAGCTTCGGCATTTGTTCCCTGCTCTTGTATACCTCGCGCGTACTATCACACGAGAGAGAGAGAGAGAGAGAGAGAGAGAGAGAGAGAGAGAGAGAGAGAGAGAGAGAGCACACATTAAGCATATGGAAAGGGAATTTGGCCCACTACTACGGCGGGAAAGTCGACGGAACAAGCGGCCTTCACCAAACCCACATTCTTAGGAACCAACACTCCCAACCCTGCAGGTATTTGCCTGAAAGAGTATGTTTACAACCTCTTCAGGTTTCGTTTTTACAAAGGTTGTTACGGTGGCATTAATAGACATTTATAGAGGTAGCTGTATGTTGTCTTAGAGGGAATTGTGTCCTGCAAAAAAATGTTTTGGTCATTCATATTACACGGTTCCTTGTAAGACGAATGTAAGTGGAGAAAGTAATGACGGTTGACAGGTTATTATTATCTCTGAGAAAGAGTGGAGTCTGTGTATGGGCGTTGAAGAGTTGATGTAGGGGGTTTGTGTGTGGGAGTGGACGATTTGATGTAGGGTGTCAGTGTACGCCGAGTTTTGGGAGGCGATCTAGGGACTCTGATGGTTGAGAATGGATGAGTTGATCTAGAGAGTCTGTGTGAATGCGGAGGAGTTGATCTAGGAAGTCTGTGTGTGAAAGGAAAGTTGATCTATGCTATGGTTTGAGGTCTGAGGAGTTGATCTAAGGAGTCGATGTGAGTGAGAGTTGAGTTGATCCATGGAGTCGTCATGCGAGAGTGGAGAAATAGATTTAGGTGTGTGAGCAGCGAATGACTCGAGCAGGCACGGAGCTGGTAAGCATGTCTTGTGTCGTATGCTACTTATTTTTGTACCTATCGTTTTAACATTTTTTCATAATAAAATATCAGTCCCTGTTAAGCAGAAAGACTACTTTCTTAATTCGTCATAATCGCTGGGTGCTTATTTAAACAATTAAAAAACAATAAACGAAACTCTGAAACGAAGCAGCAAATCAACAGTGCTGCCAATTAAGCAAGTTCCACGGTTTCTACATTCGACTTCTACCACTCCATCATCACTCACCTCCCCCCCCTCCCCGCGCCAGCCCATCTCGTCTTACTCCCGAGGTACCGATTGAGCAAGACCAAAGGCTCCCTCCCTGTCTGTTGATGTCGACCCCTATATTATTATTATTGTTTGTTGACTGGGGTCGACGTTATTGTCGGGAATACTTGCTTTTTCTTTCGCTGGCCGAGCGTTTCTGCCGCTGGTAAGCCCCTCTTGCTTCACTGATTGTTTGTTGCATAAATCGCAGATGGTGTTATTGTTATTCTCTTTGTTTTGATTTTGGGCACTGTATAGTGTGAACAATTTTTTCTGGGATCTTTGATCTTTTTCCTGTTGGAATTTCCCTATCGCTTTGGTTTAATAGGGTATTTTCATGGGTATTTCTGTGTGTTATGTCTATGGATAGTTGTTGATTATGGGGAAGGTTTTGCAAAATGTCCTTTCATTGGTGAGGACTTCAGATATCTGTTACTGTTTTTTGGGCCCGTTCTGTATGCACTTGTTTTTATAAACATATACATGGTATTTTCCGCAATGTCACGTATTCTCATTTCATTAATTAGGTCGAAAAATCGCACAGATGGTTGCGGTTGCTGTGCTTTTATTGTTGACATGAATCGGTCAGTGGAAATTTGGTCAAGAGATTCCCAAGGTATTTATAAGATTCCCATAGTATTTTTCCTTATAGAACCTTCAAGGTCTTTTATAAAATTGACGGAATGGGTATTGGAAACTTTTCTATAACACTAACTTTTTTTTCAGCCTTTTGAAGCACTATTCTCTCTTCTGCTCTGTAGTGCAAAGAACCTTGACAGATGACGTCATTGTGGTGACGTTACTGTTGCCAAGTTTCGCTCGTTAAGTATGTTTTGACGAGATTACTGTGTAGCTTAATGCCGGTGACCTGAATTGTGATGGGTTAATTAACGTGTACGGTCTTGACTAAAAGAATTTTTATTAATTATTTTTGAATAATCAGGTCATTTGAAGGTGTTAGCATCTGGAGATGCACAGAGCAAAAGTCTTGTTAAAAACTACTAATGTTCAGCAATATATATATATATATATATATATATATATATATATATATATATATATATATATATATATATATATATATATATATATATATATATATATATCTTTCTTTGGAACGAGGTTGACCCCATGACCCGTGCACCACTGATATTCAACAGACTGACCTTTTTTGGTGGTCACCCATACCCTACTAACCAGACCCAAACTTGCTT
>NC_089769.1:12467083-12492083 GCF_040412425.1 Macrobrachium rosenbergii | reverse complement strand
TGATTACCATATAAATTACGAGAGAGAGAGAGAGAGAGAGAGAGAGAGAGAGAGAGAGAGAGAGAGAGAGATGAAAAACAAGATTGCAAAAACATCATTAGAGAGAGTAAAATTTCTCCCAGATTAGAGAAAAAAGAAAGAAAAAGAAAAAACAAATGGTAATTGACTAAAAACATCAGTTTTTTTTTTTTTTTAAAGCTGGATATTAGCATACCTTGTTAAGAAAATAACGAATATAATGAAAATTTGTCCGTCTCTCAGATATATTTGGTTGAGAACCACTGACTGCTATAGCATACCTGGTTAAAAAGTCCTCTCTCAAGAAATTGTAATCACAAAAGACTGCAAGAAAGAGTAATGACTTTATAAAGATTTGCAAGGCCTGAAATGCTTTGTTGTCATATATGGCTACTCTCAAAGCACCTGTTTTTGACGGAAAACGAGAAAGAATACTGACAGATGTGAATATGCAACTCCCCGAGGATCTCGTAACATTCTGGTTCAGTTCTCGTCTCATACCGGATAGTGATCCAGTCTCCTCCTAATGCCGTTTGATAACTTTCTAAAACGTTTACTAAGACGTTTTTTGCGTCGACAAGAATGAAAGAAAAAACACGGCTCTGATGGACCATATGGTTATCAGAAAAAAAGAAAAAATAAAAAACCGATGAAACGTAAAGGTTATAGACCAAAGTATAAGGTAAGGTCGGGGATTATGAAGGCTAAGAGGTGAGAGGTCACGACCGGGGGAGGGTAGGGTCAGGTGAGGGAATTAGGGGGTGAGAGGTAGAGGGAGAGGGGAGGGGAGGACCGAGCGATGGGTATGAGGAGGGAGCGTGAGTTAGGAGGAGGGAGTGAAGGGGCTTAGGAGTGAGGGTCAAAGAAAGATGTGTTTGATGTCTCATGTGAGTAAATTACCTCTACTCGGTTTGCAAGGAGAAAGTTCTCTCTCTCTCTCTCTCTCTCTCTCTCTCTCTCTCTCTCTGCTTATGTTTATAGCGAAAGTTACAACTCTGGGGAAGTACTGTATCCCTCTCTCTTCTCTCTTTCTCTCTCTCTCTCTCTCGTTATCATGTTTATAGCGAAATTTACTCCTCTGGAGAAGTACTCTCTCTCTCTCTCTCTCTCTCTCTCTCTCTCTCTCTCTGAAATTATTATCATGTTTATAGCGAAATTTACATCTCTGGATCTCTCTGGTTTATAGCGAAATTTACATCTCACTCTCTCTCTCTCTCTCTCTCTCTCGTTATCATGTTTATAGCGAAATTTACATCGCTGGTGAATACTGTAAACCTCCTCTCTCTCTCTCTCTCTCTCTCTCTCTCTCTCTCTCTCTCTCTCTCTCTAACATGCCCTCCTAATGATGTTGGCATTATTTAATTTTTCCATCGGTTTCCTTGTATCGTCTTCATTAGTGCCTGAAGCCCCCCCCCTTAATTTCGACTGCTTTTTATTGTCATGTTCTTGCGTTTGGTGAGGTGACTCCAACCATTTCATATTGTACCCAAAGGTCAACGTTTATAGAACAATTTCTATTTGATAATTTATATTTCTTTTTGCTCATTTCGGTGTCACTGAGTTCATGCTGTCGAAATACTGATTTTTTTTTTTTTTTTTTTTTTGTTAAGCTTGTAGAAAATTGAATACAGAGCTGTGTACAGTCATTGTGATTCTTGCGGTAAATCCCTCCATCATTTGGAAAATAATTGCTT
Organism: Macrobrachium rosenbergii; assembly: GCF_040412425.1. Taxonomy (NCBI): domain Eukaryota; kingdom Metazoa; phylum Arthropoda; class Malacostraca; order Decapoda; family Palaemonidae; genus Macrobrachium; species Macrobrachium rosenbergii. The sequence goes on along the minus strand of NC_089769.1, from coordinate 12,490,371 downwards.
ATCGACATGTGCGCCGTAATTTTTATTCCCACCGTAATAAAGTGAAAATGTTGCTTATTATATTTTGCCCTTTAGAACTTATTCTTCGCTTCGATAATTGGCTAGAGCTTTCGGGAATTGATCCCAGTAATGAAAAGACCTTTCATTCAACTCGCGAGTTTTAAGGGCTGCCGAGGTGCAAGAGGCATGCCAGCACAACGCTGGTTTAATCTAGAACGAACCAACGAACTGAAAGTTTCACAATTTACGAACCCTCGCACGTAACGTCAGCTCCCTCGAAAGGATACCGTTGTATAGAATCAGTCTCCTATTGTGATGCTGACGCACACATCCACCATCGCGTATCCTTGACGGAGTTCAGGTAGCTCGTAGCTCATTGTATAAATTGGGATGATGAGTTTCACTTGGCGATGCTCTTTGTGCGGAGCGTAATGAATCTACGAGCCAGGAGCTCGGTTGGCATGGCGCGGAGATATTGCCGGGTGACTGAGATGGTTGACGGTAGTTAGTGAGTGTAAGGGGGAAAATAAAATGAAGTCAGTAGAGAGTGGGGTCGGGGGAGAGAAGGTTATTGTTATTATTGTTATTATTGGAGAAACGAATCCGTTTTTATAAATGGGTGCAAATACACCTATACATAACTGTGGGTTTGTTTCTCCATTTTAAGACTCATGCTATTATTATTATTATTATTATTATTATTATTATTATTATTATTATTATTATTATTATTATTCAGAAGAACACTATTCATATGAAACAAGCCCACGGGGGCCATTAACTTGAAATTCAGGCTTCCTGAGAAAAAATGTTCATTTGTGAAAGAAATAACAGAAGGTAATAGGAAATACAGAAAGAAGAGTTCAGTTAACAGGAAATAAGAAAATTAATTTGCAAATTAATAAATAAATGGATAGAAATGAAAGTGAATTATAAAATACAAGAAGAATTGTTTTTCAGGTTCGGAGAAGATTTGATTTTTAGTTTTCTGTAAAAGAAATTTCTGTCCGCCCTCAGATCTTAAAAACTATTGAGGCTAGAGGGCTACAAATTAGTATGTTGATCGTCACCCTCCAATCATCAGACATATCAAATTGCGGCCCTCAAACCTCAGTAGTTTTTATTTTATTTAAGGCTAAATTTAGCCATGATCGTGCGTCTGGCACCGCTACGAGTGCCAACAACACAGGCCACCACCTAGCTGTGGCTGAGAGTTTCATGGGCCCCGGCTGAGAGTTTCGTGGGCTGTGGTTGAGAGTTTCATTACACTCTGTACAGAAATCTCGATTGCGCCGAAGAACCTTCGGCGGATTTTTTACTTATTTATTTTGGGGTTACTTACAAATAGTACCTTTAATGAAATAGAACCTTTAATGTGTAAGTAATGGAAACAGAGAAAATGAGATACGTTAAAGTAAGTGTAACAGACCCACCTGCTGTTTTTGTGGTCACTTTTGAATATTGCCATTTTATACGAAGGTCAGAAAACTAAAAAATGAAATTTACCAACAGTCAAGAAAGTGGGGTAGACCTATTTGGTACTGATGTGAACGGTGAAGGCCAATGTTCTTTTGTGAACTCTTGGTGAGTTCCGTAATTGATTTTCTCTGTCATTATTGGCCCGAGTTTTGAAGGTACTATTCCTCATTGTGTCGAGGTTAAGGATTCCATCATTGTGGATGCGAGTCTAAATGCGTGTTTTTCAAGGCTGTTGATTTATTCAAGATGAAAGATTATAAAGTTGTTTTTGTTACCAATTAATTATTTCTGTAAAACGAAATTCAGTTTGTGTTCACGAGTTGGCAGTTTTATTAGGTATACAGTAATACACATATATTATATTATTATTATTATTATTATTATTATAAGCCAAGCTGCGACCATCGTTGGAATAGCAGAATGCAACAGTCCCTCGGACCCCAATGAGCAGGATGACCAGAATTAAAAAGAAAATAAAGATATTTTTGTACAGTGAACTGTTAGAACGAAGATGCCAGAGATTAATACCAATATTAGTGGTAAGAAATTAAGCATAATTCAAGATTTTCATCTGACACTGTAAGACCAAACAGGAAGCAATACTCAGATCATGTTAGAATAAAAAAAATAGAAACATTTCCTCCCAATAATCATGTTTCCAAAAGAACTTGCAATGGGGAGTGACACACAACTTTAAGTGAGTCGCGTAAAGTTAAAGAAACATTGTCTATGAAGATATCTGGGTATGGGAGCGTTACTTGCAGTCATATATTGAATTTAAGGGTTTACCTCCATCTCCCATAATTTGCATCACGAGTTAACTGTGTTTGAATGTCTGTTAGGCAATGAGCTTTTGTTTTTCAAGGCCGAGCCACAGATCGTGCGAATATAGTAAAAAAAGTAATGGGTCAAGAACACCTCCCTGACGACCACCATAGATTACGTTACTCCATGTGTATCGATCTGTCAGTCTATCTATATATATACATTATATATATATATATATATATATATATATATATATATATATATATATATATATATATATATATATATATATATATATATATATATATATATATATATATATATATATATATATATATATATATATATATATATATATATATATATATATATATATATATATATATACACATATATATACACACACACACACACACACATATATATATATATATATATATATATATATATATATATATATATATATATATATATATATATATATAGTGTGTGTGAGTGGCATTTCCCACTGTAGATTTTGTAGTTTATCCACGTGTGTGTGCAAAATTAAATTTATTATTTGCAAAGCATCATGATGCAGTTAGTTTTGTGAATTAAAACATTTATGATACAGGGTTGGTCTTTTTTGTAAGAAATGTATTTTGTTAACAAATGTATGGTGTGAATATCAATTTCATTAGCTTTGCTACGGCTGCTCAAATTACTTAAAGTGATGTTCATCGGTTGTATATTGAGTTAAAGCTTCGAAGTTAAATCATTTTTTTACTTAAAAGTATAAATGAAGGAATTCGGTTATTTTTGCGGAAATAGATACGGTCCGTGTTATGACACCGATGTGTTATGGGAGTGAAATTCAGATTTGTAGATTTGCATTGAATTGATATTGGGTTCTCTTTAGTAGCGAATATGGTGTTGTATATTTATAAGATGCAAAACTGCGAGTTTCGTTTACTCGACTCGGCGTTTATTTCCGTCGTTTTGTTTTGATTAGTTAATCCTTCTGCATATTCTTCCTGACTCCCAACTGGAACTCTCTGACATAGCTGTTGAATAGAATTGGTTCGGGAAGTATGAAGCGTGTGAATTGAACCTAGACTTTGTGTAGTCTGGACTTCCATTAGTATTCTTATGAAAATTCTGTCTATTTGAGGGGAAACAATTTTTCATCCGTGTATACATTCATCGGCACATCACATAATCATTTTAATACAATACTCACCCCATAATATTCTATCTGCCTTGTGTTCGTTTGCAACTGGCCTGTCAGTGGGAGAGTGGTTTCTCTGACTTTCATGTTGGATCAGAGTTTTGGTTCTGGGATTAAATGGTGTTCGGGAATCTAGATGAAAGGCTCACCCAGGCAGAAGTTTTGAAGAAAGTGTTCTCTCCCACTGTTCTAAGAGGCTGATTCTGCCGTTTGCAGAATGGAAGTAACATCTCTTGTGTTATTGTCACATTTAAACGTGTGGAAATAATACATGGCTGTGTAAATTATAGCCATCTACCCTAGCGGATGAGAGAACGGGGTCGCAAAGTTGTTCAGTTTAAATGAGAAATACAGGGTCATGTTTCATATTCACATGGGTAGTATGTTTTCTGTGTGGAGTGGTTGGTTAAGCCAAATCATACGTTAATTTCAAAGGTAGCTTCTTTATAAGATAAAAACAATCTTACTGTTATTTTTTATTTCTCATCTGTGCCAGTTTGCGTCACTTGGAAAGTTGTAAAATGTGAATATAGATATAAATGTCATCTACTCGCTTTCCATATACAATATATCTTTGAATGGTGCACAGCAGTAGGGGAGGGGAGTATTTGAAATACGTCAAATAATTAGAGAAATGCAGCCGTGACATGAAAACGACGTAGTTCCATGTAATTGTTTATATGAGTAGTTGAAACAATGTTTTTTTTTTTTTATTTGATACACAGACATTGTGTTTATTTTCATACAGAGAATAGTTTACAGGTATTATTCCAGCCACTGATCCATGAAGCTAAAAGTGAGAGCATCTGCAATGCAACACCAGCCAGGCCCCCGCTTTCACACATTTATGCTGTGAAGGTCAGCAGTTCTCTTATGTCTTGGTTTGATGTCCACGTACTTTGCAGGCTAATTACCCGTTTCTTTCAAGAATGGGTATTTCACTTCTTTAGATGTTCGCCCCTGCTGTTTCTCTGTGGTAAATGTTTTTCTTAATCCTTGTTTTATTAGGTTAATGCCCTTCATTTGCATGTATGTATATATATATATATTATATATATACACATACATATATATATAATATATATATGTGTATGTATGTATGTATGGTGTGTGTTATAAAGAATATTTTACCTTTTCTCAGAGTGAACGATTAGCATCATTCATTTCCCCCCCAGTTGAGCTGTCATTAGTGTCATCAGTCGTGTCATCACATCATGCAAGGTAATTTAACGTAATAAGTTGTGATAATCGTCTTGAATTACCTAATCACTTCTCCCGCACAAAGAAAGTCTCAGATTAATCGTTTATGGAGGAATCCTTGAGCAGACTTGCGTGTGAATAGTTCTCGAGCAAGTCACAATCACGCATGCGCAAGTCTTTTCTCTTCAAATCTACTGTGAATAGGTAATGGCCATTCCCTTGTTCTGTCATGTAGAAACACCTTTGTCTATGCTCTGTCGCCCAATTTATTTTTCTTTTTCACATATTTACCTACTTACTATTTATCTGTTTACCTATTACTTCTTTGTAATGAACACCATATTTTTTTGGAAGCTTGAATTTCAAGTCAGTGGCCCCAGTGGGCCTGTTCCATATGAGTAGGGTTCATCTTCTGATTATTAATAATAATAATAATAATAATAATAATAATAATAATAATAATAATAATAATAATACATATTTCTCTCATTATGATTATGTACATAATTTTTTCGATATTTTTATATGAAATTCATTTTAAACTTATTTATTTTTAGTTTTCTATTTAAATTTATTACGGCCTCAGTAACCTAGATGTTGTGACGTCAGTTTTAATAGATATAATCAATCGATCATTCTGTTCCTTTGTTTATATATTTGTCTTTGAATTAAGTGTTAGTTATCTATCGATCTACCGATGTGTATCAGTCATTCTGTCACGTGTATTATTTATTTGCTTATTTCGTCTTTATCTAGGTGCCGTTTCTTATCTGTTTAATAACGTGTCTGAGGCCATCTCTCCTTGCAGCCAGCCAGCCAGCTACCTGTGCAAGAAATGACCCTCCATCTTGTAAAAGAGCTGTCACGTTAACCCTTATTGTGACCTTGTTAAAGGTGAAATTTCATCGAAAGCTTCCCATTGAGTGGAATGAGCAAGGACACTTTAAAAGGCCCTTCCTCTTCCTCTCCCCACACCCCTTCCTTTCCCACCTCCTCTTCCTCCTCCTCCTCCTCCTCCTCCTCGCAAGTTTGATTCATCGCCACGGCGCAGCGCTTGGACGTGTAAGATTAGTGCCGTAATGGGATGGCATTACCCATTGTAGGAAACAACTCTCATAATGGCATGACCCGTTGGAGGAAACAACGCTAATAAGGCCTTTGCCATTAGAACAAACAATGCCAATAACGCATTGGAAGCCGTAACGCCTCGTGCCCTTGTAATATCTCCCAGGCTCTTATAGCGCCTTCGGCCGAATGCGCCTCTGCTTCTGCTTCTACTGTTGCTGATTGTGAGTTTTGGCTGATTATGTTGCTATTGTCCGATTTTGCGCATTCGACCAATTGTGTGGGTGCTGGTCGGTTTGGCATTAGGGTGGCGTTGCTGCCGACTGTTTCTGTTCTTGGTCACCCACGCATATTACCGGGAGCGTTTGACCGCCTGCTCGTTACTGATAAAGGTAGCTTGAAGGTACACACACATATATATATATATATATATATATATATATATATATATATATATATATATATATATATATATATATATATATATATATATATATATATATATATATATATATATATATATATATATATATATATATATATATATATATATATATATATATATATATATATATATATATATATATATATATACGCGTAATGCGCGTGTATGTAATAATTAACGATAATAATGCATACAAGAACGCTCAAAATAAAAATGGCGTATATATGCGATCGCCCGTTACATTAATATAATCTCATCACTTTACCGATAAACATACATGTATAGCCTGCGCGCATAGTCAGCGCACCTGTTCCAACCGAACACTTAACAGAGCGGATTTTATCCGCCTGTGTGCTTATCCGACCGCTCTCTCGGGCTTATTCGGCCGAGTGCGGTGCGCCTGGCGATTACCCTGTGTGCGATCGTAAGTGCCCTGCGATTACTTATATCTGATGGCGCTCTTATTCTTTTATGCTCTGGCCCTGGTGGTAGTGAACTCCATTGGGTCATACATTATGTAGGCTCGAGCCTTACGACCTCCGGGGATAGTCCCCGGGGATAGTCCCCGGGGATAGTGGCCCGTGGTTTTTTTTTTCCCTCACTTGATTGAGGCTGTTTGGCAGCGTGGCCTCGATATAAAAGTGGACTTGATAAGGCCGTTTATTTTATGAACGGTGGTGCTGCTGTTGCTGTGATGATGGTCATCTCTCTCTCTCTCTCTCTCTCTCTCTCTCTCTCTCTCTCTCTCTCTCTCAAGTAGTTTTTTGTGAGCTTAGGAGTTTTTGTGAATTTATCCTCTAAAAGATGTAGAAGTAATTCTCTCTCTCTCTCTCTCTCTCTCTCTCTCTCTCTCTCTCTCTCTCTCTCTCTCTCTCTCTCTCTCTCTCCCCCCAGAGTATTTTTTTTGTGAATTCATGATCTTTAAAAAATATATAAGTAATCCGCCCCCCCCCTCTCTCTCTCTCTCTCTCTCTCTCTCTCTCTCTCTCTCTCTCTCTCTCTCTCATAAAGCAGCTCACAGACTGAGGGACCCGTGTTCGATTCTCGAACAGAACAAGGAAGGACAAATGGGCGCTTTCCTAAAAATCCAGCATGCCTCCGTTGACCTAATCGGTGAATTAGATACCTAGTGGTTAGTGGACTGGTGTAGGTCGCAGATAGGATTAGAAAGAGAGATAGAAAACACGAGACGTTTAGTGTTTATACCCTTCAGAGGGCCTAGACGAGGTCATCCCCACAGGGGTGAAGCCTTTTAGATGTTCTTTAGATGTTCATTACTTTTTATTTGATTTAAGGTTAAAGTTAGCCATAATCGTGCTTCTGGCAACGATATAGGACAGGCCGCCAAGGGCCCCGTGGTTAAAGTTTCATGGGCCGCGTCTCATACAGCATTATACCGAGACCGCCGAAAGACAGATCTATTTTCGGTGGTCTTGATTATGATCTGTAGCGGCTGTACAGAAAACTCTGTTGTGCCGAAGAAAAAATTTTTTTATTGATGAATATATTTTTATATTTTTATATGAATATATATATATATATATATATATATATATATATATATATATATATATATATATATATATATATATATATATATATATATATATATATATATATATATATATATATATATTCGGGAAGTAATCCTTTCTAATTAATTTTCAGAGGTTTATCGTCGCGTATGTAGTAAAGGATTTACACGGCCATTCTTGGATTCCAGAGGCAGCGGGCGGATCGCCCCCGGATGATAATGAAAGTCTGCTTCGGCCTTTAACTATTAACGCCTTTAGACGCGAGAGCGGTCGAAATTGCGCCGCTGGCGCGCGTCATTAACGGATTAATTAATTTGTTAATTACTGATTAAGTTATAAATTGCTATCATTTAATTATCCTTTTTTATCAAACGAAAGATGATTTGAAGGCCAACTCATTGTAATTTGCCCTGGCGAAAAAAGGAAATGACTCACACACACAAACAGACACATACACAGACATACACATAGAGACACAGACTTACGCACACATACAAATACACATACACATATTCACACACATGACACAGACGTATGCACACACATACATAAACACATACACAAACACTTATACACACATTGAGACAGACGTACGCACACATACATATACACATACACAGACACTTATACAGACACAGACATAAGCGCGCACAGTCCTACAGGAGAATTTGTCCTGACCTTGAAGATGTTGATTGACTCCCGGCTCCTACAGGAGCGAATCTTACAGGACTGTCGGGAAATGGAGGCAAGAAAGGGCTTCCAAATTTTGTGCTCGCTTGGAAGAATAGAAAATAAGTCGACGAAATTGCATAGCAAGTAGTGAAGTAGCAGTTTTGTCTCTGATCGTGATGTTTTTTGGATAAGTTTTTACACCTCTTTTGGTGTTTCTTCATTATTTTTTTTTTTAGCGTCACTAATGACACTGTGAAAAATAAGTAAACTCGTATGCAAGATCCGTGTTTTAATAGCTGTATGTATTAATGTATGGACAATTTAAGCCATTTTTTGTTTCTGTATGCATTATCATTGTAAATTGTTGTTGAGCGTATTATATTAATGTATGGATATATAGAAAGAGAGAGAGAGAGTGTGAATGTAGAAGCTGGAAGGAAATTTTTATTTGTGACGTTGTCAGTCAGCCCATTCGCTTATTTACAGTCGACTGACTACCATGTACACAATGGGCTGGGGTGGTCAGCAAAGGAAAATAGGTTTGTTTTCAGTAAATGGTTTCAAACGTGATTTGTTTTCAAAGAGCGGGTTTGAACAGCATTGTCATTGTAACGTCCGTCTTTAACGTATCTGTAACGTACTGTATGCCTGTAACGCCTGTCTGTAACGTACTGTACTGTATGTCTGCACGTCTGCTGTATGTCTATAACGTCTGTCTGTAATGTCTGTAAACGCCTGTCACGTCTGTCAAAATAAAGACGCACGACTGTATGCCTGTATCACGCTCTGTATGTCTGTAACAAAATAAAGACGCACGAGACAACAATATTCCTTTTTGCCTTCGTGTGTTGAGAGGAAGGTGAAGTTGAGATCAGGATGTTGCGGCTTGGAAAAACAAAGTTTTTACTTGTAGTACCTCTGTAAGAGTTTGTGTGTGTGTGTGTTGAAGTTTTTTTTATTTTCTATCTTTGCTTTCAGCGTCGGGGTAGGTTTTCTTTTATAACATTATTCGACGATGTTATATAATGAATGGCGGCATTTGCTAACCCTTTCATTAGATGTTTCTCACAGGTAAGATGTGAGTTAAAAGTTACATACCAAGTATAGTTAAAGCTTCAGACCCATTCAGCAGAGTCCCGTCCGCTTGAAAAGGAGGATGGGGTTGGAAATCATTACAAGATCTACTAATCTGGTTGTGGGTAGTCCTTTGGTTTTTGTTTTCTTAGAGATTTTATCATCCGTCTCTTCTCCAGAGAAGTAAAACCATGATTTATAGGGAGAGTTCACAATGTCTCCCGAACATCGCACATGCGCAGAGGAGGGAAAATTTATAGTTTTGTAAATGGAGAAAACAAGAAATATGAAGAAATATAAAGAAATTTCTCGCCATGTTCTTGAAAGAAGACACAAGGGATTTTATAAAAAGAATATCTTAGGCTTCTAAAAGGGAGAGAAAAGTGTTTATGGCGAAAGAAAATACAGTATATATTTGAACAAAGCAGAACAATTTTTCCGAATGTCGCTGAGAGAGAGAGAGAGAGAGAGAGAGAGAGAGAGAGAGAGAGAGAGAGAGAGAGAGAGTACATTATAACCTCTTCGGAATAGGAAAGAAAGGACTTTCTGATCTAGTGCTAAAATGAGAGAGAGAGAGAGAGAGAGAGAGAGAGAGAGAGAGAGAGAGAGAGAGAGAGAGAGAGAGAGAGAATTTTTTTGAGATAGAAAGAAAGGACCTTCTGCTCTAGTGCTGAAATGAAGAGAGAGAGAGAGAGAGAGAGAGAGAGAGAGAGAGAGAGAGAGAGAGAGAGAGAGAGAGAGACTTACATGACAATTTTTTTGGAGATATGAAAGAAAGGACCTTCTGCTCTAGTGCTGAAATGAGAGAGAGAGAGAGAGAGAGAGAGAGAGAGAGAGAGAGAGAGAGAGAGAGAGAGAGAATATTATGACCATTGCCATGTCTCTCTCTCTCTGTCTCTCTCCTTTTATGGCTACATCATTATATGCTGTTGATTTCACCACATTTCTATTGCATAGAGTTGAAAATTTGATTGTATTTCCGTTTTTACTGATATTAGAGATACTGTATTGCAACATACCTCCTGTATACTATAGATGTAAGTACTGTGATAATGAATATTGCTTAATATGTAGAAACTTTTTATAAAACTATGAATGGACTTATGTTACCCAAGAATGAGTAATGAAATGTATGCAATAGCCATTTTTAATGGAATAAAGAATTTTGACTCTCTCTCTCTCTCTCTCTCTCTCTCTCTCTCTCTCTCTCTCTCTCTCTCTCTCTCGCTTTCTAATCGCAGCCATTGCGAATGTAAATGAGGCGAGAGATTTCCGAGAGAAGTTGTGAACTCCAGGGATGCCTCTGAGTACGACTGCTAAGTGCGACCTCGAAAATAACGCCGGAATGAGATTATGCTCTTAAATGATGTTGATAGTCCTGGAGCAGCCACTAAATACGGAGTTATATTGAGCCGAAATAATGATGATAGTGGCGGTCGGTAACGCAGGGGCGGCTTTTGTTTTGGGGGGGCGGGGACAAGGAGGAGGTATCTCCTTATTCACTGATAATGGTGATGTGGTCATGAAGACATGCAGCAGCGAGGGAACACTTCGGATTCATTGTTAATGGTGATGATGTTCATCCTGTCCTTTTTAGTTTTCTGTAAAAGAAAACTATTGAGGTGGCTTTGTCTGTCCGTCCGCACTTTTTCTGTCCGCCCTCAGATCTTGAAAACTACTGAGGCTAGAGGGCTGCAAATTGGTATGTTGATCATCCACCCTCCAATCATCAAACATACCAAATTGTAGCCCTCTAGCCTCAGTAATTTTTATTTTATTAAGGTTAAGAATAGCCATGGATCGTTCGTTTGGCAACGATATAGGACAGGCCACCATTGGACCGTGGTTAAAGTTTCATGGGACGCTGCTCATACAGCATTATACCGAGACCACTGAAAGATAGATCTGTTTCCGGTGGCCTTGATTATTCGCTGTACAGAAAACTCGATTGCGCCGGAGAAACTTCGGCCCATAGTTTACTTGTTTTTCTGTTATGGTAGTGATATTGATGATAAAATTATATATTTGTCTTTGTTTATAATTTATGGTGAAGATGATATATGTCTGTGTTTTTAATTAATGGTGAAGGTGAAACGGTGATGGTAGTGATTTTTGAAACTGTACAAATTCTCTTTCCCTTTAAAGATGGCGATGACAGTAATGTCATTTAATGTACATGATAGCACTGTTGATGATGCGGTTATGACAGTGATTTTGATCACTGGAAATATCTTTTTTCCCTTTATTAGAGGTAATAACAGTAATGTCATTTAATGTCACTGTTGATGATACGGTGATGACAGTAATTACCACCGTACAAATCTTTTTCCCTTCAGTAAAGGTAATGACAGTAATGTCATTTAATATACATGATAGCGCTGTTGATGATACGGTGATGACAGTGATTTTTGCCGCTGTACAGATTTTCTTCTCCCTTAACAGTGGTGATGACAGTAATGTCATTTTAATGGTAGCGCTGTTGATGATACGGTGATGACAGTAATATCATTTAATGTACATGATAGCGCTGTTGATGATACGGTGATGACAGTGATTTTTGCCGCTGTACAGATTATCTTATCCCTTAACAACAGTGATGACAGTAATGTCATTTTAATGAAACCGCTGTTGATGATCGATGGCGTGTAAATTTTAGTGTGAAAGGATCTCTCTTTATTCCCTGATGATAGTGATGACTCTGATAATGATCGGAAATCGAAGATGATGCCGATCAGATTAGCGGATGTCAGGCGATTTATGGGTCATAACGGGCCGAGTTTATGACTTCATTCCGGAAGCAAGAATTTATGAGGATTATGAAATTTATGAGCATTGTGAAATTCAGGAGCATTATGAATACACATTTTTTTTCTTTTTTTTTTCTGGTTTACGGTTAAGGAGGTTTGTAGGATTTTTGCATATATATATATATATATATATATATATATATATATATATATATATATGTATATGTATATATATTATATATATATGTATATCTATTTATATTATATATATATATATTATATTATATATATACATATATATATATATATATATATATATATATATATATATATATATATATATATATATATATATATATATATATATATATATATATATATATAGAGAGAGAGAGAGAGAGAGAGAGAGAGAGAGAGAGAGAGAGAGAGAGCAATCTGGGCTTCACAGAAGAACTACATATAATTCCCTTCAGAATTATCAACTGTAAAAAACAATGTTAAAAAACAGAATTAATTGGTATCATGTCACCGTGGTCTCTGTAATATTACTCAAATTGAGCGATCGTTAGAATATGCTACCACCAATATCCCAAGTCAAAACTTGCTCCTTACTAATTCTATTGGTTTGCAGACCACAATTTTGCCAGTTAATGCTTGCATCAGGCTGCCAAGGTTTGTTGCAAGCTTTAGTAACGTTTTGACCTCTTGCAAGGTAGAGTCTTCACCCCCATGCTCAGTCCTGTTCTTCCCAGGCTAGGGATCGGCTGTGACCCCAAGCCCTTTGAATGGATATCTAACGAGTATACAAATCTGCAAAATTTTCGAAATTGAGATGTGCCACCTATTGGGGTCGTGAAACACTAATGCACAAATTGCTGCAGTTTCAGAATGATTCTTCAATGCTTTCCACGAGTATTTAGGGGGGTCCCATTTGCAGTATCTGCAAAATCAGTAGTAAGGCAAGGGGTATCTATCATTTTTCTCAGTTTTGTATTTTTGCAGATACCCCAGTCTTCCATTTTAGGGCAGCGTTGTTTATGTTAGAAATATTTATCTGATTAATGGTTGTTTGGCTGTTACCAACAAACCTCAGTAACCAAGGTTTGTCTCAAATTCGTGACGTCCCGTTGTTGTATATATCTGCCGTTGTTGTATATATCTACCTAAGATATATACTATATATTATATGTGTCTCCATTGCTGTATCTTTATATACGTAAGTAAATATGTACTTACATCGCAAAGAGAGTTCTTCGTTGATGGGGTGGGTAGAGCTGTCGCCCAGCACGCTGTTGGCCCAGCGTTCGATTCTCCTACCGGTTAATGAAGAATTAGAGGAATTTATTTCTGGTGATAGAAGTTCATTTCTCGTCGTAATGTGGTTCAGATCCTACAATAAGCTGTAGGTCCCGTTGCTAGGTAACCAGCTGGTTCTTAGCCACGTAAAATAAATCTAATCCTTCTGGCCAGCCCTAGGAGAGCTGTTAATCAGCTCAGTGGTCTGGTTAAACTAAGATATACTTAACTTTTTTACATCGCTAAGAATACATTATTTTATTGAAATAAAATCACAGGATGTTTAGTGGTTTGTCAGGTATTTCTGTACCTTCAGTCTCAAGTTCCATCACCATCCTAAGCCAGGCATTCTTCCGAGTGCTTTCCATTTTCAGACGTGAAGAAAAGTCTGAAAAGTCTTCCGAAGGTATTTTTAGGGGTTCAAAGACTCCTTAAGCCTCTGCTTTCCATTTCCGCATTTAATAACTCTAGTGAGTTCCTTCCACACCACATTTTTAAAAAAAAAATTTTGCTGATCTCATATCGGTATTTATCCTAACTTGAACGGTCACCCATGTTTGTATATCGTTTGCGCCCTCGCCCCTCCTCCCTCCCTCCCTCCCCTTCTTTTTTTATTTATTTATTCTTATTATTTTTGTTTCACTCGGCGCTCTACTTCGAGTCACCATTCATTCAGTACAGACCATTTTGTTATTAACCTTCCTTACGATTTTTCATTTTCGTTCAAATGAAAGTTCCCCCAGTGCTATTAAGACCAATGTGATTACGACATGATCTCTCTCTCTCTCTCTCTCTCTCTCTCTCTCTCTCTCTCTCTCTCTCTCTCTCTCTCTCTCTCTACTTACATAGTACATTGCGGTGTTATACTTCACGCTTCTTTTGTTATGTTATGTATTTCTTAACTTTGTTGTAATGATTAAATTAAGGCCAGAAAAGAGACCTCTCTCTCTCTCTCTCTCTCTCTCTCTCTCTCTCTCTCTCTCTCTCTCTCTCTCTCTCTCTCTCTCTCTCTCTCTCATATGAATATATATATATATATATATATATATATATATATATATATATATATATATATATATATATATATATATATATATATATATATATATATATATATATATATATATATTTACTGTATAAATATATAAATATAAATATATATATATGTATGTATGTATGTATGTATGTGTCTATATATATGTAAAGAGAAAGAGGAAATGATAATTTTGGCTCCGACTCTTCACTCATTCCAGGGTTCCATCATGCTCAGCAAATGTTTTAGAGTAATATTCCATTCCATTTCGAACAAGCACATAAAAGCCGATCGTATTCGATTGCAGAGAGAGAGAGAGAGAGAGAGAGAGAGAGAGAGAGAGAGAGAGAGAGAGTAACACTGGTGTCATCAAGAGAGAGAGAGAGAGAGAGAGAGAGAGAGAGAGAGAGAGAGAGAGAGAGAGAGAGAGATGTTCATTTTCATGTTGAACTGGTGTTACATCGAAAGAGAAATAGAGAATTTTGTTAGTCTGTTGAATTTGTGCACTAGCAGAGAGAGAGAGAGAGAGAGAGAGAGAGAGAGAGAGAGAGAGAGAGAGAGAGTTCATTTTCATGTTGAACTGGTGTCACATCGAAAGAGAAATAGCGAATTTTTTTAGCCTGTTGAATTTGTGCAATGGCACCGAGAGAGAGAGAGAGAGAGAGAGAGAGAGAGAGAGAGAGAGAGAGGTGGGGGGAGGGAGGGAGGACAATATGGAGCCAGCACAGCGAATGCATAGAAAGCACGATTGAAATAACAGCATTTGGCTCCCATCAGCTGCAACAAATGGCGGGCATTCCCCGTCGCAACGGCGGAGCAATTAACCAGCAAAAAGCAATTTTAAGTAATATAATTCATCATAACGGACAGATTAAAGCCGGTTAATGGAACTAAACATGTTCGGTCGTAATCACACAACAAACGGCCTTTTGCCGAATGTGCTCGGATATAGCATTCCGGAGGCTCTTCAGTGCAACGGTCATGGAAATGGCTCTATTAACTCGATTATCTCTCGCGCTGCCATCACCAGATGGATGGAAAGGCTTCCTATTACGCCAAGGGCAGATTATATATATATATATATATATATATATATATATATATATATATATATATATATATATATATATATATATATATATATATATATATATATTATATATATACAGTATAGTAGAGGGGTCTTGTCAAGCGAGTTCGCATGACATAATGGGATACTGCAAAGGAATGTTACTCACCCTAATAGATGGGACTCAGAATAAATCTGCGAAACAGAAGTAATAGGGACAATGCAAGCATAGGGGGACGAAATAGATTTAGATGGAGAAAGGATTAACAGGGTTGAATCTCTCAGATATTCAGGAGTAATGATAAGTAATAGAATGATCTTAAGCTAGAACATAACGAAAGACCACAGTGGGCAAGCCGAATAAGGTTTGGAGAGCAGGTAGACTGAAATTTCAAAGGTAATGTTTGAATTGCTAATGTCGACATGTCACACGGTATGATGATGGAGATTCTTCTTACTCTTCTCTGCTTGATCCCTAGTCGGTGTCGCTGTTTTTGGTGTGACTTTTCCATGTGTTTCTGTCTTGTTTCCTCTCTTGGTCTATTCCTTTGTTTCTCATGTCTTTCCTTCGTGTCTCCAGCACTCCTATTTCCGTGATCTCTCCTGCGACATGCAGCTCATCAGTTGTTCAAACAATCTGTTTTGACCCTCTTGGTTTAAGTATAATGCTTTAAAAAGAATATGAGGAATCAGATGGCAGGATAGAGTTAGAAATAATACCATGAGGGATATTCCTGAAGTTCCATAAGTAGATAAAATAATGTTGTAAGGGAGGAGATGGCTTGGACATGTCCAACCCCTGGGAGAACAGTACACGATTGTGTCAGCCGGGTTCCTGTGGCCACCAGAGGAGTTGGAATTAGAAATGGTACCATAAGGGGAGTTCATGAAGTTACAAATGTAGATAAGATAATGATATGAGAGAGGAGGTGGCTTGGACATGCCCAACCCCTGGGAGAACAGCACGTGGTTGAGTCAGCCGAGTTCCTGTGGCCGCCAGAAGAGTTGGAATTAGAATTGATACCACAAGGGAAATTCATGAAATTCCGTAAGTAGATAAGATAATGATGTAAGGAAGTACATGGCTTGAACATGTCCAACCCCTGGGAGAACAGCACGCGTTTGTGTCAGCCTAGCTCCTGTAGGCACCAGAGTATTTGGAAGACCCAGAACTACTTGGATGAGAATTTTGAGAAGGGAGGCTGGAGATGGGCGGAGTTTTATGTAGAAGATGAAGCATAGAAAAGACAAAAGTGGCGCAATTAGAAGAGGTCTTTTGCGTCACGCGGCGTTTGAGGCGATAATGATGATTTATTTCAGGTAAGGGGTGTTTCCTTCAACAGTTGGTTCTTTTTTTTTTTATTAAGAAACGGTGTTGCAAGTCCAACACCCACACACAGTCTGCTCGCCCCCACACCTGAAGAGTTTAACTATGGCAAGTGGCCCTCGTCCACAATGGCAAGGTCACGACATATTTACTGGGCTACTTGGAATGGAGAGAGAGAGAGAGAGAGAGAGAGAGAGAGAGAGAGAGAGAGAGAGAGAGAGAGAGAGGTTAGGACAGGGATAAGGAGATAGGAAGAAAATAAGAAGTATATAAAGAATAAAGGAAAATGCATATAAAGGAGAAAAGAATAAATGGGCAAGGGGGAGATAAAAGGCAAGAAAATAAGAGTGGATGAAGAAAGAGAAGAAATGATGTAAATGTAAGAAGTAGGAGACACAAAGAAAGAGAGAGAGAGAGAGAGAATAAGTTGCTGATATGTTTTGAATCGAATTTTGCTTACGTCTTTGAATTGCCTCCTTTTTATTAATCACATGATAGGTTTTTCGTTCATATTTTTTTGCTTTATAACTAACTCGTCGCTGTTTTGAAATTTGTTTTTTACCTTTTCTTTAGATTCCATGTTTGGTTTTTCTTCAATCTGCAGGTGTTGGGTGTGTGTGTCTAGTTGATCTTTGATCTGCTCTGCTCTTAATAGCCTCCAATTTTTCCTGTTACACCTTGTCATTTATTGTTGTTTCGCTAACGAGAAAACAACGAAGGGATTTGAAGCGCAGTTTTAAGCAAAGTTTTAAGTCGCGCCATTGTGTGCTTGCGTCTGTTATGAAGGACAAACGAAGCTTATACAAGCATGTCCTTGTATGCGCTTGTGTGCATTTGGCGCGACAGTGGAAAACTTGTGTTTAAACAGCATTTTCAAGTGTATGTGTTTTTACGCGTCTTTTAGCGTTACGACGCAACAATGGCCGCGTGTTTTTCCCCCCCTTATGGAGGGACAGACGTTTACGCGTGGTATGGCCTGACAGCAACGCCTCACAACAGAATGAAAAAAAAAAAAAAAAAAAAAAAAAAAAAAACATCCCCCAGAGCAAAGAAGTAACGGGGGTATTTTTGTTTCTAATGGCGCCCTCGGCTGTACAGTATATCTGTTTCATGGTCGGAAAGAGTCGGTCTTTTCGGAACGCTTTATGTTTGTTTGTCGTGTTTTTATTTATTTCAACTTTCCCCCCCCCCGGGGGGGGGATGTTGGCTTTTAGTCTGTTGTTTCTTCCTCTGGTTTATTCGCTCTGTTTTTCTTTCCCCCAGTTAGCCTTTGCGTCCCAACCTTTGTTAGTCTCTTTTTTTTTTTTTTTTTACTTTTGTAGCCTCTCTCTCTCTCCCGCTGTTGTTTTTTTCATTTTTCTCTCTTTTATTCCCTGTCCCCCCTTTATCCCTTTTCCTTTTTTTTTTTTTTAACCTTGCATTTCCTTTTGGCGTTTTGTCCTTTTAGCTCTTTTATCCATTAGTTTCTTTATCCTTTCCCTCAGTCCTTTCCTTTCTTTCTCTTTTTTCACTTTCCCTGTTGCCCTTTTCCGTTTACCTTTTCGTCGCTTATAGCTTCTTCCATTTTTCTTTATTTTTCCTTTCTCTCATTATTATCCTTATCTTCTGTAGTAGAGAGTTAGCGTCCACTTTCTGTTTTCCCCTTCTCTCATTCTTATCCTTATCTTCTGTTATAGAGAGTTAGCGTCCACTTTCTGTTGGGGTTCCACGTTCTCTAATTTGAGTTCCTTCGGTAACCACTGTCGTTGCGACGCCAGTTTGTATGCATGAATCAGTCAATCCCCATACCCATGTCAGCAGAGCCGTCTTACTGTCAGTACAAGTTTTGGAGAAGTTGAAGTTAGCACAAGTTTCCCAACCTCTCAGGAGCGGTTTATATATGTGCATATTTACGAATTTCTCTAATTATCAGTATTTATTGTTTTTCTCCCACGTTATCTCACATATTTGCATTCTATTATGCAGAAGCTTGCTTTTGCAAGGTAATGGCATTTAAGCCTCGTTACACGTGGGATTCTGCAAGATTTGCATAATGATTATAATAATTTGCTATCGTCTCCTCTCTCTCTCTCTCTCTCTCTCTCTCTCTCTCTCTCTCTCTCCGTTTTATCCGTTTTATCCGTACCCTTCATCGTTTCACACGTTTTATGCTTTCTTTATTCCTTCTTTTATACTTGTTACACTTTCCCCCATTTTTCCTCAGTTCTTGTATACTTCTCCCGTTTTATCAGGTTTTCCCTTGGAAGATTTACTAATTAGCGGTTTTTCAGTTCCATTCATTGTGTGATTCATTGTTATTGTGCTGTGTGTTTATTGAGTGTTATTTATGTCAATTTTTATTTTCCGTCTTGAGAAATTGAAGATTTCATGATGTATAACTCGAGTGTAATAAGTATTATTGTTGTTTTGTTACTCCATTAATTTCTATCAATAACAAAGCCACTGTTATAATCTTTATATTTGCTGTTGAATAATCCATATTTGTCGATGGCAGTTCGTTAGTTTTCAGTCTCTCTCTCTCTCTCTCTCTCTCTCTCTCTCTCTCTCTCTCTCTCTCTCTCTCTCTTTATAACTGATGTTGAATAATTGTCCAAATTTAGTGAGTTAGTGTACTCTCTCTCTCTCTCTCTCTCTCTCTCTCTCTCTCTCTCTCTCTCTCTCTCTCTCTCTCTGCTTGCATAGCTGTGGGTGTCTTCTGCTTTTTACCAAAAAAATAGTCTCCATTATACGTTTCCGATCAGTCTTCGAAGTTTGAATTGGTCGTCATCAAGTGGGACATTTCCTGTTGTACTAGGCTACCTCCTATTGTGTGTGGCAAACATCCGGTTATGTAGACTCGGTTGTTAGGTAGAAACAGATACTTGAATTTTGTTGGCGAAGTTATTGCACGAATAAATTTTAGTTCTTGATCTGTTACATCTTTACTTGTAATATCTATTCCTTCAGATACATTTTGCACATTTTATATCTGACTTTTAAGTCTTCCAAAGAATTTTTCAGTTTTTCACTTCTTGTTTCCGTGTGGCATTTAAACAATGTGGCGGATAAAATCGAGTATTTAATACGGAAAATTAGGAACTTAATTATTTTCGTTAGATTTAACTTTCTGGAATCAAATCTGCTGAAGAATTTTTCAGTTTTCCACTTTCTGTTTTCGTATACCATTTAAACGATGTGGGACGCTAACATTAATTATTTAATATTGAAAATAGAGAATTCAATAACTTTTAAATTTCACAATTTGGAAAGAATTCAGCAACATTCAGGTTCACGAGAAGACCACGGAGAATGAAGAAGCGGAGGTTTACCTGATTTCTGGGGAGGGGAGGAGGAGGAGGAGGAGGAGGAGGAGGAGGAGGAGGAGGAGGAGGAGGAGGAGGAGGAGGAGGAGGAGGAGGAGCGGCGTCGAGCAGAAATCAATCACATAATTTCACCTGAAGTTCTGGGCCCGTAATGGACTTCTGCTTGTGCTCGTTCGGCCGCTCAAAGTTTCGAGAACTTTGCTAATATTTGGCCGTCTTTTTTTTCTGGCGGAGTTTTTTTTTTTTTTTGGCAAGAGGAGCCGTTTTCATGATAAATTTTTCTATTTGATTTTGGTACAGGAGGATTATACATAGATAAAAGAAAATAGGTGAAATGGGGTTATAACATATTAAATGCTCATTATTAAAGGCGCAAATGTTTTGGTCGAGTTTTTAAATTTATTTATTTATTTATTTTTTTGCAAGAGGAACCGTTTTCATGATAAATTTTTCTCTTTGATTATAGTACAGAAGGATTGTACATAGAAAAAAGAAGATAGATAAAAAGGGGTTATAAGCTATTAAAGGCTTAATTTTTTTTTTGGCCCAAGTTTTTTTCTTGCGAGAGGAACCGTTCTCATGATAAATTTTCCTCTTTGATTTTAATACAGGAGGATTATGCAAAGATAATAGAAGGTATTAAAGGCTTTATATTAAAAGTTCCATTTTTACTGCCCTTGTAATGTGACGAAGTAAATGTTTAATTTTTTTAATAGACTACTGAGCATTTAATATAATATAACCCCATTTTATATATTTCTTTTATCTATGTATTATTTTAAATGTTGCAAGAGTAATTTGAGTATTTTGTCATCGATTCCAACGGTAAAAATAAAAAAAAAAACCTAAACACTTCCCTTCACTCTCGTAAGACGCGCTGGGGTAAGTTGATGTGAGATTTCGTTGAGTAATTGTTAATTGTTGTAAGATAACCGTAAGCTGTAAGCAATTGTCTTTAAACCGAAGGATTTGTATCGTGTGAACTGATATTGAATTTATTGCAGTTTATTTTTCGTACCGATATATATATATATATATATATATATATATATATATATATATATATATATATATATATATATATATATATATATATATGTATGTATGTATGTATATAAAATTCCATTGTTTATGTATAGTGTTCTAATTCCTCTTCTAAATTGTGTAACAGATTAGAGAGCACAGGCAACACAGGGAGTAGGTAATTGTCAGTATATATATATATATATATATATATATATATATATATATATATATATATATATATATATATATATATATATATATCTATATATATATATATATATATATATATATATATATACATATATATAAATATATATATATACATATATATATGTATATATAAATATATATATACATATATATATTGTATATATATAAATATATATATAAATATATATATATATATAAATATATATATATATATATATATATATATATATATATATATATATATATATATATATATATATATATATATATATATATATATATGATACATACATACACATACACACATATAGCGCAATGTTTTCCTCCTTGGTTTATAGTAAATAGTAGTCAGAACTAAACACTAAGCACTAAGCAGTATTACGGCGACCCAAATGAGCAGAAGTGCATAGGAGCACGAGGAGTAGATTATTGTCAGTAGGAATACATTGCAACGTTTCCTTCCTTGTTTGATAGTAAATAGCATTCAGAACTAAACGCTAAGCAATGTTATGTTGACCCTAATCAGTAATTGTTTCCACTGAAGCAGTACTCTCAGCCATTTTACATCGATCGAAAGAATTGAAAAAGAAATTTGTACTAAAAGATCTCGTTGTGTCTGTCAGTAGATGCCAAAGCAGCATTCAGTTGCGTTCCTTGGTGGTCATTTGAAGCAGGTCTGACTTCGCTCGTTAGCAAGAGGTTTTAGCTTGTATGGGGTGAGTCAGTTAACACAGTCACGCTATCGAGTTGGCGCGGTGGTTGAGACCAGGATTGAGACCTAACTCATGCGTGTATGAAACCGTGTATTTTCATACGGTCCGTGAATAAATAAAGACGTTTGTAAGATACACTTCAGCTTTTTGGGAAGGAATATGTCGAGACTTCCACAGAAGCACGTATTTTCATAAGTCGGCTAAATGATTGCGTTTAATGGCAGTTATAATTTTCTGACATTTATAGATAAGTGTACCTCTCATTCATATAAAAAATGGTAATTTTACTGCTGGCATTTTTTCGTTAAATCGATTTAATTTAAAATCACCCACTCCACCTCCAATAAAGGCAGATATTTAAAATTGCGAGAAGTAGTGGGTGGAAAGATCCACGGCTCAGCCTTCTCAGTTTCGCCTAAACAAACGGAACGCGTGAGAGAGTAGGCCTCAAGTACTCCTTATATTTCTTCGACACCAAATTAGGAAAGTCGTCCATTACAATATGTGCGCGGTGGATGGAGGCGAGGGCGACCGAAAGAGTGGATGGAAAGTTGTGTGACCCCGAAATGTCCATAACAAAAAAGAGAAGAGAGAGAGAGAGAGAGAGAGAGAGAGAGAGAGAGATGACGGTTTGAAGGAGTAGAGCACTCGCTCATGTTGCGTATCCCACGGGTCGTGTTAGGAAGGGCTGTTTTCGGGACGTTAATGTGTATTGGGCGTAATTGCCCGTGTGTCTGTTGTTAATAGTGTGAACAGATTTTTTGTTTTCGTAATTTTCTTCACGTGGTGTGATCGAATCTTGGGCTAGACTCTCTCTCTCTCTCTCTCTCTCTCTCTCTCTCTCTCTCTCTCTTTGAGGGACCTGGGCCAACCCGAACGAGCTGTAAGGTAAGGTCTCTCTCTCTCTCTCTCTCTCTCTCTCTCTCTCTCTCTCTCTCTCTCTCTCTCTCTTTGAGGAATGGCTGAAGGAGAGATGCTTCCCTCACGTATAGGTTAATAGTGTTGAACATTCTTATTTTATTAACGCAGATATTACTCTTCTGACACCTTACATAAAATCTGGAAAGGCAGAGAGAGTACAACAGAGTACTCTTCACAGTAAATTGGGTGCTGAGGATAA
>NC_089769.1:12399583-12462083 GCF_040412425.1 Macrobrachium rosenbergii | reverse complement strand
TTGTGTATCTAACTCAGTCTCAATCATTATATTGTGTATCTAACTCAGTCTCGGTCATAAACATTGTGCATCTAACTCAGTCTCAGTCATTACACAGTATCTAATTCAGTCATTACATTGTGTATCTAATTCAGTCTCAGTCATTACAGTGTATCTAACTCAGTCATTACATTGCGTATCCAACTCAGTCTCAGTCATTACAGTGTGTATCTAGCTCAGTCACTACATTGTGTATCCAACTCAGTCTCAGTCGTTACATTGTGTAAGTAACTCAGTCTCAGTCATTACACTGTGTATCTAACTCAGTCATTACGTTGTGTATCTAACTCAGTCTCAATCATTATATTGTATATCTAACTCAGTCTCAATCATTATATTGTATATCTATCCCAATCTCAATCATAATATTTTGTATCTAACTCAATCTCAGTCATTACGTTGTGTAACTAACTCAGCCTCGGTCAGTACATTGTGTATCTCGGTCTCAGTCATTACATTGTGTAACTACTCAGTCTTAGCTATTACACTGTGTATATAACTCAGTCCCAGTCATTACATTGTGCATCTAACGTAGTCTCGGTTATTACATCGTGTATCTAACTCAGCTTCATTCATTACTCGTATATCTAACCTAGTCTGAGTCATTCCATTGCGTAGCTAACTCAGTCTCGCCACTACATTGTATATCTGATTCTGTCTGAGTAATTGCATTAGATTTCACTTGTGTCTTATGAGATTGCACAAATTAAATCCGATCTAACGAAGCGTTCAGAGCAACACCCGACGGAGGACTTCCAGTACCAAATAAGGAATTGTAGTGAAAGAAGACGCGTTATGTTTTAAGCCCTGGGCGTGCTCGAGCATGGACAGAGGAGAGAGAGATGTCCCTGGCGTGGGGGTTATCAGTGGCTTTGTGGGTGTAACACACGCCCTCTTATCACTAAATTGGAAGCAGGGCAGGGGAGGAAAGTACTGCGTCGAGAGCTGGAGAGAGATGGGGTGGCGAGGAAGTGACTGAGAGAGAGAGAGAGAGAGAGAGAGAGAGAGAGAGAGAGAGAGAGAGAAATAGGCTCATGTTGAGGAATAGTATTTTCTTTTGTTTTGTTTTTCTTTTGTATTTTCTTGTTTTTGTCTTTTGTTTTTTATCGACTTTGTTGCTGTTTTGGAAATCTTTTCTCTATAATCCTTAACTTGGGCTTTTGTATAATTACTATAGTTTTTTTTTTATTTCATGCTACATACTTGCGAAAGCAAACTTTTGAGTTTTCACACTGAATACATTTTATGCTTTATCCGCCTCTAATAAGAAACTGTTATTCACGTAGATTATAACTTAAAAATGTTTTCCTTCCTGGAATGGGACCGCATGCTTTTGTGCTCTTAGAATAAGACTCGGGCTTTTATCCACAACCGATAAAACTTTCCGTTTTACACAGATTATAACTCATGTTTTACTTCCTGGAGTGAAACCGCAAGCTTTGTCCACTTTGAATAAGATAGTTTTTATCCACAACGGAGAAAACTTTCCATTTTATCCACAAGGAGTGAAAATTATGCTTGTTCCATGTGGCCTGTTGTATCCCCCCCCCGCAACTCCTGGAGAGAGAGAGAGAGAGAGAGAGAGAGAGAGAGAGAGAGAGAAAGCTCTATCCACATGAGGGAAAACTTCAGGCTCTCCCCACTTTTGTTTAGACGTAATGCCTTATCCTAGATTGAACTACCCTGCCTGTTGTTGTTGGCGCAAGTTTATCCTTTCTTTGTATGCTGTCTTTGTATGTTGTCATGGCCTGGAGATGGAAGTTGGGAGGAAGCCTCTTCCTCTTCGAAGTTGGCAGTGAGTCTGTCTTTTACTTCTTGTTGTCAGCCGTAGAAAACCCCATGTCTCAGTGAACTTAGGGATCAGTTGCATCCTTCCATTCTTGTCTCAAATTTCTACAGTAGAACTCATTCCTTTTCATTTCCGTGTATTGCGTCTCTTTCATCTATTTCTACTCCCAATTATCTTGAGTGCAATTAATGCAGAGCCTGACGGGAGGGAGAGATCCATCTCTCGTAAACTTAGAGAATATAAGAAATGAAAGGAAAAGAAACGGAAAAAGGGTAGGACGTAAAAAAGATGAACGCCATAAAACCGTCTTTTAAAGGAGGAAAGTCTTAAACCGAAATTTTCAGGAGTAATAAAGAATGCGATGAAACCAAGTCAAGGGGAAGAAGATATTTTTTGTCACATATGACATACAGAATGCCCTACAGCTATGCTGTTTTGTAACTTTATAACTGATGTGATGATATATATATTTATATATATTGTGTATATAAAATATATATATATATATATATATATATATATATATATATAATATATATATATATATATTTTTATATATTATGTATATGTATATAAAATATAAATATAAATAATTGTATGTATTATACATACGGTATATAATAATTTGTATGTATGTACTGTAATTTCACAAATATGGTTTTAAAGTGATCATCGAGTGACTCAGGACTGCAAAGTTTTTAGTATTGTAAGTAATATAGCATAAATATTGTGAATAAGGTTCGTTGGGAGGAGCATCCATCTTTACGGATTATAGATCTCTCTCTCCTCTCTCTCTCTCTCTCTCTCTCTCTCTCTCTCTCTCTCTCTCTCTCTCTCTGCAGTCTCAGTCCCTAACTTTAATTCCAGCTGATTCAATCCTTCCATGTCTAACTCACGTGAAAGTAGATAACTTCATTGTCCACCTTGCCTCCTCTCCTCTCTTCTTTTTTTATATTCCTTTTTTATTCCTTTTTTTTTTATTTCCCCTCCCTGGGTTCTTGAAGGGTTTGGCAGACAGCCCTGCGTCTTGATTCTAGCAAGTGGAGGCCAAATCTAATTTCAAAGGCTCGTCAGCTTATTCTAGATCCTGTTTTCTTATTTCGCTGTCGACGTTGATAGTGCGACCTGCGGTGACTTCGTTTGTTTGTTTTCTGGCGAAAGGATAATTGTTTGTGGTTTTGTGTTGTTTGTGTTGAGGCGTCTCTGCAAGGAAATTATTTGTTAGTGTTTAGATATGTATGTTTGTGCGCTTGCTTGGGTTTTCTTATATCAGATTTCTTGCTTTGATTTTATGTGTACGTGTATGTCATGTGTTTTGAGTGAGTTTTAGGAAAATTTGCGTGCTGGGAATTTAACCTTCCTTTCTTGTTCTTCTTTATAATAGCATAATACGTCATCGTTTCCCTGCAGAGGTTTCGTCAATGTGTGAGAAAAACCTTATGCTAGAAGCTCCCCCTTTCGTCATTTATTTATTTTTTATTTAGAAAATTTCCAAAACAAAATGAAAATCATTTTTTTTTATTCCTGAGTTCACCGGTTTCCTGATCTTTTTTTTTTTTTTTTTTTTTTGCTCTTCCGGTTATGTAATACGTATTACGTTATTTTATTTAAAAGCTGACTTCGAACGTTGAGAATTTGTTCAGTTTTTTTTTTTTTTTTTTTTTTTATGATAATACCTTTCGGTGCGTGTGTTCCCAAATTCTACTGAACAGTATGCAGTATCATTAAAAAATATGGAACCATTAGATTTGTATTGGCATTTTATGTTTCAGTAATCTTCAAACCTTCGCTGATATATACTGTAGCTTGCTTTAGCATATCCACCTTCAGTCAAAGGTTAGGATATATTTCTGGCAGCTGGTACGAGACATTCGGATGAATATAATACTATTTACGAACCATGAATACTAAAACGGTATAAGATAGATTCCGACACGTGTCTAAAATTTTTATTCAAAAGCCTTTTAATTCATCATTGCTAATGTGTAAGGCTTCTGTGAAATGGAAGTAGAAATGTTGGGAAATGTGAGACTTTTCAAGCTAATAATTTTCTGGGTTTTGCTGTAATATCGAAAGAGTTGGAAAACAGTTTTGTATTTGAGAAAATTGCATGATCTAATATGGAGATCAGAGTACATTCTTCGCCGTTTTAATTACGGTTTGTATGTTAGAAGGTTTCTTTTTCTATAAATACATTCATTCTTGATTTTTATCATGTAAGTTTTAGTTTAACAAATTTTATGGTATATTAAATGTTTTAAATAGTTACTTTTTTGTCTCTCATAGCTATTTGTACCCTATGAAATTTGGTGCCGAATTTTAGAAATCGGTCAAAATAGCGTCCGTGTATTAAATAACACAACAGTATAATGTGTCTCGACTGCCACTTTCAAAGCCTGACTAAGGAGGTATGTGCAACCGGAATGGGATGGTAATTTGTTCATCAAACAGTTATGTGTTTGTCAAAAATTGTATGATTTACTATGAAGATCAGAGTACACTGTGGGCCGACGTAATGACTGTTTTTTAGAAGTAATTGATATTTTGGGATACTTTCACTCTTCACCCATGGAGTTTTAAGAAATTTTAGGGCATATTGAATGTTTAAGTAGTATATTTTTTAGTTTTCTGTAAAAGAAAACTATTGTGCCGGCTTTATCTGTCCGTCCGCACTTTTTCCTTTCCGCACTTTTTCTGTCCGCCCGCAGATCTTAAAAACTACTGAGGCTAGATGGATGCAAATTAGTATGTTGATTACCCACCCTCCAATCATCAAACATACCAAATTGCAGCCCTGTAGCCTCAGTAGTATTTATTTTATTTAGGTTAAATTTAGCCACAATTTTGCCCCTGGTAACGATATAAGACAGGCCACCACCATGCCGTAGTTAAAGTTTCATGGGCCGCGGGTCATACAGCATTATACCCAGACCACGGAACAGAAAACTAGACTGCTCCGAAGAAACTTCAGCGCGTTTTTTACTTGTTTTTATTTTTTATTGCGTTTCATTGTTCTTTGTACACCAGAAAATTTATGTTCCCAAGCAGAATTTGGTGCCGTATTTTGGAAATCGTTAAAATTAGCGTACGTGTATTAAATAACACGACAGTATAATGTGTCTTGACTGTCACTTTCAAAGCCCGACTAAGGAGGTATGTGCGCCCGGAATGGGATGGTAATTTGGTTCATAATTTCATTTTCTCTCCAGAGCCGTTCTGCTGGGCTCCTCCTCCTCCACTCTAATAAGTTGACTTAATCAAGACGCAGATAAACACGAAGAGGCGGAATAAGAAAATATGTAAATCATTTACGGAATAGGTGGGAGATGTGCAGATGCGTCGATAAGTGCCTTAATGTTTGAATGGAAGAATGTGACAGGATTTTTTTTTTATTTGTGAGCTGGAGATCGTGAATAAGAATGAGGAGGTAAATGTATTAATTGAAAGATTACCAACTTCTTCACTATTCTAATTTCATTGTTAGAGTCTTTGCTCAGTGAAGTTTGTTTAGACTTGAATTACGGAATCGTGGTATCTTTCAAAGTGCTGCAGAGAGAGAGAGAGAGAGAGAGAGAGAGAGAGAGAGAGAGAGAGAGTAGAATTATGGAACCTTCCAAAAGTGCAGCAGAGAGAGAGAGAGAGAGAGAGAGAGAGAAGAGAGAGAGAGAGAGAGAAGAGAGAGAGAGAGAGAGAGAGAAACTAGAACAATGGAATCTTCCAAAAGTTCAAAGAGAGAGAGAGAGAGAGAGAGAGAGAGAGAGAGAGAGAGAGAGATGATGATGCCAGTAATGTGTACAAAGTGAACAAAAGTTCATATCTTTTCCAGAACGCCGGTTCCCTCGTATATAATAATTGTTCCGTAACGTTTTCTCACGCTTTTTAGTCTCGCTTGAACGATTCCATATCGTACTGGGAATTGGGATTTTGGCTAATCGACATTAAAGTTGAGAGACGTACAGACTACAGTTCAGAAGGTGTGCTCGACCTGACACAGCCTGTGTTTTATACCTTTTTACATGTGGGTACAGAATGAAAGTAAAAGGGGATCATTTTACATGTTGATGGTACAATAATAATAGTGTAACGATACAACATTGGTAAGTATCTTAATTAAATCCTCTGTCGCCAGTTGAAACATTAAGAAATTCTAATGGCAATTCTAATTTGAGGATTATATATATATATATATATATATATATATATATATATATATATATATATATAATATATATATATATATATATATATATATATATATATATATATATATATATATATATATAGAGAGAGAGAGAGAGAGAGAGAGAGAGAGAGAGAGAGAGAGAGAGAGAGAGAGAGAGATAACAGCATAAAGAGCTTTTACGAGCATGCGTTATTCATGTTCAGTGTAATCATATTTCATGAACTAAGATTTCTCCGAAAAATATATGTCATTCTTAGTTTCTTTTAGTGTAAGTGCTTTTTGTCTCTGTTTTTGAATGCCAACACATCCAAGATCATCATTTTCTTGGGCATACTTTAGCCCAGATGAAGGGAGATATGATAGAGGCAATCGAAGAGATGAGATAAGACCAGATTTACAGTTGAAAGCGAACCGTGTGATACAGTAGGGAGGAAAACGTTGAGACCAACCCACAGTTCCCTAATTATCTCAGTTATCTCAGCCTTATAGCCAGTGCTCGATTAGCAGGCGTCAGAATAATTTATAACCCTTAATAATGAACGGAGTGTTTAATGCGCACAGCATCGGGAAAAGCGGCTGGACGGCAGGCCTTCTTCCCGTCCTTCACCGCTGTCACTTGAAATCCTCACGTGTGAGTCGGGGGCGGCTGAAGTTGGACCTCGTAGAAATGGCTCATAAATATTATGAAGAGTTTTGTGAATGGAGAACGGGTTCTCCCATGTACGCAGGTATTGTGCTCTTTTTGTATTTCTCCTTGTGTACAGCTATTGTACTTTTTCAACCCCCGGGAAATTTATTTACATTTGATATTTGCTTTGGCTGTTGTGTACCTCATCTGTCATTCATGACACCGATATGCGGCCTACATTCTGCTTTTGTTTGTCCGAGAGAGAGAGAGAGAGAGAGAGAGAGAGAGAGAGAGAGAGAGAGAGAGAGAGAGAGAGACCTTAAAGCAGCTTTATTCCTGTTGACTCAAAACTGAATTCGATGTTTTGGGAGCAACATTTGCCGGTTTCAGGTTGACGCCGAAATTCTCGCTGTTTCAGTATTGTGTCTCACGAAATGTAAAATCTTTTCAGGTGGTAATAATGGAAGTTCACCGTTATCGGAAAACCTAAATAGAATTATAAGTCATCGGCATGAAAGTATTTTTTTTTCCTGAGGCCAAAAAAATATTTTTGGCTGTCCCAAATCTCTCTCTCTCTTTCTTCTTCTTCTTCTTCTTCTTCTTCTTCTTCTTCTTCTTCTTCTTCTTCTTCTTCTTCTTCTTCTTCTTGTTATTTTGGACTTGGAGAATGGTAAACGTCGTTTCTCCGGCAAATTTTTGTTTACACCTAATTTGTTATCTTTATGAGAGTGGCTTTTTTTCTTAGATAAAAATCTTTTCTGGGCTCTGCCAAATCTCTCTCTCTCTCTCTCTCTCTCTCTCTCTCTCTCTCTCTCTCTCTCTCTCTCTCTCTCTCTCTCCTTTTTCTTCTTCTTCTTCCTCTTCTTCTCCTCCTTGTTATTTTTAAATTGGAGAATGGTAAACGTCGTTTCCCCGGCAAGTTTTTATTTACAAGTAATTTGTTGCATTGGTAAACATCACACTGGGGAGCAGTGATATTGTTAGAACTGTTGTTTTTTTTCATGTTTCTTATTCGTCAATTGGATTCGATTCCATTGCTGTGGACGGGGAAGGCGGTTACGAAAGTTGATAGCGTTTTCTTTTTTCCCTTTTCTCTCCGAGCCAATAGATCCGATAGATTTGATTTACAGCAGATGACGCGCGACTGATATCCAAGGGGTTTGGGGGTTGTTTCGTTCCTCTTTTTTCCTTTTGGATTTCGAAATAGCCTGTGAACTTTTGCCTGCTCTTTGATTTAGCGCCTCTGTATGTTTTAATGTGCGTTTGTTCTTTTTGCGTTTTGGCTTTCCATGAATTCTGTCATGTTTAAAAATGATTTTATGTCAGGCAGTTTTTTTTCTTTTCTATTTTATATCCTGTGAACTTTTTTGCCTGCTTTTGATTTAGCGCCTCGTGCCTCCAATTGATTCTGTACGTTTTAATCTGCTTTTATTCTTTTGCATTCTGTCCTTCCATGAATTCTCTCTTGTTTAAAAATGATTGTAAGTCACGTAATATTTGTTGTAGCTCGAAAAAAAAAATAGTTTCTTTTGTACCGAGGTCCTAAATTTGCGTCCAATGTAATATGGAGTGGTCCGGTATGTTTTCTCTATTTTATATCCGGTGAACCTTAGTGTGTCTTGCCTCCAATAGCTTCTGTATGTTGTAATATGCATTTATTCTTTTGCGTTTTGTCTTTCCATGAATTCTCTCTTGTTTAAAAATGATTGTGTGTCACGTTATTTTTCTGTAGCTCGAATTTTTTTTTTTTTTTTTTTTTTTTTTTACGGAGCCCCTAAATTTGCGTCCAGTGTAATATGGAGTAGTCCGGTATGTCTTCTCTATTCTGCTTTCATTTCCATTTGGAAAATTGGTTTTTACGAGTCCGAGTGCTCTTCGGACGGAGTGATATAACGCTGGAGGGAACTTGTATCGGGGGACGGCCATTGTCACCGTTGCAGTTTTCGTCACGGTTTGTTTCGTGCTTCCTTTGTTTTGCCGTTTTATCGCGGCGTTCGTGCCGCTTTTGTTAATTGTTTTTGACAGTTGTCAAATTTATGATTTTTTTTGTTAATGTATTTTTTTCAGTGATTTCGGAGGATTTTTTTTTTTTTTGCTATCGTGTAGGATATAAATTTACATTTTATTTTGATTTCACAGTGAAATGATTTTTATTATTATGTGCCCTCTATCTAGAGCTAAAATGTTTTTGAAGACTGCGTCAAATCATTCGCAGTACTTCATTTGATTAGGTTGATCTATAAGAATAAAGAAGTCTTCCTGTAATTTATTTTTCCTTTACTGTAAATTATTTGACACCTTTTGCAAATTTTTGGGGAAAAGTTTTGCGACTGAAACTCCTTAAGTACGCACGTTGCATTTCAAACAAAAGATTTTCAATGTGTATAAATGAATACCTTGCAGCTTTCCATGTATGTTTTCTCTCTGGGCTGAAAACAAACACTTCGCTGCCTTCCTAGTTTTGGTTATGTTTTTCTCCGTGTGCTTAATTGGTTTGTTTTTTCAACTCTCTTCTCTCTGTGTTCGTGTTTGCAGTAAGTGAGGCGAGGCATTTTATCTGTACGGTGTGCGCAAACCGACTGTCTGCTACTTAGCGTTTTTCTCCATGTGTCGCATCGGCAGCTTCAGCCATAGTCGTCTTGCACATAATCAGGTTTTAATTTTCTCGAACGATGCAGCCTGCATTTTGGCAACGAGCTAACGGCGATTCTACATTAGCGAAGCACAGTTAATCTCGGCCATTTACGTCGAAAGAAGGTCTTGTTAAATGATGTTGGATAAAGGCTTTTGGTCATTGTGGCTATGCCTTGGTCAGAGAAAAGTTTGCTTCAGTGAGCTCTGGTGTGTTATTTTAATCCGTCGCTTTTTTTTTTTTTTTTTGTGTTTTTTCTTTTGTATGTTCGTCCTTTGTATCATTAGTTGGATAAAATGACGAAAGTGTATTTTGTTTATCCTCTGGTTGTTGCTGTGTTTGACATTTTATTTTTTCTGTACATCGTGGGCGTGTTCATTTCGGAAGGAAAAATATTTCTGATCTTACTTGGTGTTCTTCGTTTCGTTTCTTTATTCCGTTTTACTGTGAATATCCAGAATTACCGTATACGTGTTGAAAATATAAATATGTTGAAAATATAAATTTAAACATCTCTCAATTGCTCAAGCGTTAAAACGCGAAAAACATTAAAAATGAAATAAAAATTTTAGAGCGTGGGATGAGAAGTCACAATTCATGTCGGGCTATTTACAGTGACACTCAGTGACGGAGTCATTGATCAATTCGGCCCAAAATTAATGCTTTGTTCTGTGTTGACGCCGCCCTTAGGAGTCAATTTATCATAACTACATGCTCAGCTTTCGTCCTTGCATTTTCTAGTGTGCAGTATCCGAGGTCGCTGGACACTGCGAGCATGGCGCAGTTTTCTTTCTTTAGACCCTGGGAATTGAGTCTCGAACATTTTCAGTTTTGATGCGTTTAACGTTCTATCTGTAGGCCTTATGAAATGAAATTGCACTAATACATGTCAAGAAATAAATAACTGCCAAATAGACTTGTAATTTGTAGGCATGTGCTCAAAAGAAGACCTCTTGAAATTTGTTTATGCTTTGTTTTCTATGCTTTAGAGTTTTTCCTTTGCTATCGACGAAGTTGCAACCGTATGTTTTGTTGTATCCGTAGGTCAGCTGAAATGAAATTACAGTAATAGATATAGAGATATAAATAAGTACCAGATAAAATCCTCAAATTTTTGGTCATGTGCACAAAAGAAGACTTCTTACATTTTTTTTATGTATCAGAGGGTTTCATTATTTATGGACAAAGTTGTAACCGTATGTTCCTTTCTCCCTAAATCTAAGTAAGTTTTTATCTTTAGTGTAGAGCTCCAATCGTATGCCCTGAAGGATTCTAGTCTGGGGATATATTTCAAATGCAATAACGACGGGACTTTATTATGAAGCCATTGTGTGACCATTTGTCTTCAGGAAAAAATGCAAAGGAATGTAACTATAAGGAAATCAGTAAGCTATCATTTTAAACAAGCAATTTTAGGAACAAGGAATAACAGAAGCAAGTTTTAATTGATTCATTTGTTTGCTGTCAGAGTAACAACAGGGAAAGTCTGACTGCTGGCTACGTGCATGCATATCACGTACATTTGCAGAGTAACTTGTCTGAAACCTTGTTATTCATTGTTCGAAGTGAGGACTTATTTTTCAGCAGGGTAGATATTTCTCTCGTTGTCGTCTCTCAGTAAATAGAGTAAAAGAAGTGCAGAATAAAAGAAGTGTAGTTGAAGATGTCAGTTTTGATCCAGTATTTTCATACATACTTAAATATCGTAGGATTATCGTGACATAACCAAAACATCATAGGAATTATCTTGACCTAACATAAACATCATAGGAATTATCATGACATAACATAGACATCATAGGAATTATCTTGACATAACATAGACTTCATAAGAATTATTTTGACATAACATAAACATCGTAGGAATTATCTTGATATAGCATAAACATCGTAGGAATTATCTTGGTATAACATAAACATCATAGGAATTATCTTGACATAACATAAAGCATAAACATCATAGGAATTATCTTGACATAACATAGACATTATAGGAATTATCTTGACATAACATAAACATTATAGGAATTATCTTGGCATAACGTGAAGCATAAACATCATAGGAATTATCTTGACATAACATAAAACATAAACATCATAGGAATTATCTTGACATAACATAAAGCATAAACATCATAAGAATTATCTTGACAATATAAACGTCGTAGGAATTATCTTGACATAACATAAACATCATAGGAATTATCTTGACATAACATAAAACATAAACATCATAGGAATTATCGTGACATAACATAAAACATAAACATCATAGGAATTATCTCGACATAACATAAACATCATAGGAGTTAACTTGACATAACATAAACATCATAGGAATTATCTTGACATAACATAAACACCATAGGAATTATTTGACATAACATAAAGCATAAACATCACAGGAATTATCTTGACATAACATAAAGCATAAACATCATAGGAATTATCTCGACGTAACATAAACATCATAGGAATTACCTTGACATAAGAAAACCATAGCCTGGGTCGAGCCATGCACAGAACGCGAGAAACGGGAGATGTCATATCGCGTCGCAGTTGCTATGGCCGTTGTACACCACTCCCCTTGAACAAACTTCTTCTTCCTCCTTCCTTTCCCCCCATTCCCTCTCCTTCCTTACGACTTGTGGTAGCTCGTGCATGGCCTCGGGGACGCCGCCAGGAAGGAACTTATCTGCCTCCTGGTGTGTATTTCCAAAATTTGGAAAGTTGGTGTCACTTCCCATCGGGGGCTCATTTTCTTCTTTTTCGTCTCTCGCTCTGGCGTCCGAGTTGTGTTCCCCAGGACCTGTGCAGACGTCTCTCTCTCTCTCTCTCTCTCTCTCTCTCTCTCTCTCTCTCTCTCTCTCTCTCTCTCTCTCTCTCTCTCACACACACACATTTCTCCGTTTGTTAAGGGTTTGCAAATCTAGTTGACTGTAAGGACTTTGTCAGCAAAATGGTATTTTTAAGGTATTCTCTCTCTCTCTCTCTCTCTCTCTCTCTCTCTCTCTCTCTCTCTCTCTCTCTCTCTCTCTCTATATATATATATATATATATATATATATATATATATACATACACCATGTATATGTATCTATGTATATACCTATACATTATATATATATGTATATATATATATATATATATATATATATATATATATATATATATATATATATATATATATATATATATATATATATATATATATATATATATAATAAATGTGTGTGTGATTTCTTTTCACACGAAAGTATGGCGGATACATACCAAATTCCAGATAAGTCCCGATATTTTATTCGAACGAGCTGCGGCCCGATTTGTTCTAACAACCTAATGGCCTGCAAACAGTGTCAGATAAGTTACGATATTTGTCCGGAATGACTGATTATTTGAACACGAGCGGAACATTAGTCTTGCGTTGTATTCCTATTTGCAGATAACGTTAATTTTGTCGGCAATGTTTACGATTACGAAAGAAAGCGACCGATACTGCGAGGTTCGTAATGAATTTACCCTGGGGGAGAACTGCGCCTCTTGGTAGAATGGTAAATTCTGTTCTTCCAGGAAGGATTTCATGTTGCCCGTTCTTGAAAAGTTTTCCTTGTAGATTATGAAAAGCAGTTTTATTTCCAGGAAATTTAATAGCGTCATGAAAGCGAACGAAAATTGATTTTTATAGAGCTTATATCTCATGGTTATTAGAAAAATTTTCTCTTTTAGAACATAAAGAGCTGTTTTATTACCGGAAAATTTAATTTAGTTTTTAAATTGACCGAAAATTAAATTTTGTAGAATATTTATATCATGGTTATTCGAAAAATGTTCTTTTGTAGAACATAAGAGCTGTTTTATTTCCGGGAAAATTTGATTTCTTTTTGAAATCGAACGAAAACTAATTTTTGTAAAACTTATACATCATGGTTATTCGAGTTTCTAGATATTCATTTTGCACCTTGGCGATTTATTTTTTTTTTTTTGGGGGGACGGTAAAATAATAAAACTATTCCATTATTTCTGAGGATTTATCATCTTGTCTGACCTACCTACTGTGGTACCATTATTCGAGTTTCTTGATGGTTTCATTTTGTACTTGGGCGGATTTTTTTGGGGTGAACTATTAGAACTATCCTTTTATTTCTGAAGATTTATCATCTTCCCTGACCTACCTACTGTGGTACTATTACTCGAGTTTCCTGATAGTTTCATTTTGTACTTGGGCGGATTTTTTGGGGTGAACTATTAGAACTATTCTTTTACGTCCGAGGATATATTATCTTGTCTGACCTACCTACTCTGGTAATATTTTCTGAATGTTTTTAATATTCTGTACCTGGAACATCGTACACCGTTGTACCCACAGTTTATGCTGCCACACTGGCGATGCCACCATTGTACAAACCTGATATGTTATTCGCCCAGAGATCATTGTCGCTCCGCTGTCATGCTGAGAACGTCACTATTTATCTCTCCTGACACAATCATATTCTCGTCAGGGTATTATCGCTATTCTATTATTCATAGGTGGGTGTTTTCTTCTTTTTCCGTGTAATTACTCCCAAAGGAGTTATGGTTGGAATTCCTTATGTACTTCAGTTCGGGACCCGCCCATTTTCAGCCCTTCCCCCAGCTTAAACGCAACGGGGGGGTTGACTGGGTGATAGTGAGTGACCTGCGTTGATGGACGATTATGAGTCTTCGTCTGGGCCTCTTTTCCTGTTTGTCATTCTTTGGTCGATGGCAGAATCTCTCTCTCTCTCTCTCTCTCTCTCTCTCTCTCTCTCTCTCTCTCTCTCTCTCTTCTTTCTTGAAATTAAACGGTAGTCCGGATGAAAGTCATTGCCGTAAGATGCTCTTGTCCGTGTGTAAGTTCCCCCAAAACCCACTGTATACGTATCTCATATCTGGTGCCATGTGTCAGCTTTATCGAGCTGGTCGATCTAAGAGGAGAGATTGATGGCTCTTGGAGTATATAACCTCGTTTGGATGGGAAAGATGAATGGGCTTTTCAAAGCAGCTGGGCTGTCTTGCAAGGTGGGGTGGTGGTGGGAAGTGGAGAGACGAGGGGGGTGGGGGATGGGCCATATTGTGTAGGAAGCGGTGAATGTTCGTGGCATTTTGTCAATATGCCAAATTTTCGCAAAAATGTATTAGGAGGCATGTTTGTCTTTTTCGTAAGGGTTAGGCTCAGCTTTCCTCTTTTCCACTTCATCTTGCTTCCTGTAGGTGTTGGCTTTTGTGTTTTAAATAATTAAGATAATTTAGATAATAATTTTAATACATAAAACATTTAGATAATTATACTTAATAAAGAATGAGTATGGCGAAGGATTACACCGTCATTTGTTTTGCTTATTCTTTTTTATGTGTTTGTTCTATATAAAGGGTCCCCGTAGTGGGGGGGGGGGGGGTTAGTGCCATCAGTGCACCTCACGCGATGCACTGTAGGTATTATTAAAGGTTCTTTGCGGCGTCCCCTCGGCCCCTAGCTGCAACCCCTTTCATTTCTTTCACTGTTCCTCCATTCATATTACATTTCTTCCATCTTCCTATCCATCCTCTTCTAACGATTATTTTACAGTGCAACTGCGAAGTTTTCCTCCTGTTACACCTTTCAAACCTACCTATACTCTCAATTTCCTTTCCAGCGCTGAATGACCTCATAGGTCCCAGTGCTTGGCCTGTACCGTATATTCCACTCCATTCCTGTGTGTAGAGCTCAGCTTCATGTCTTCTAAGGATGGGAGTAAAAAGTTACTTGAATAAACAGCTCGTTTCATTTATATTTCTTTGACTGATATGTTTTGTAAATGTGGAGTTTTGTCATTTCACAAGAGATTGTTGGTGTAGTGTCTTATTTGATTTGAATTTGTGATTCATTAGAAAATTGCTATAGAAATTTATATTCATATGCATTGGATTTGTTTCAAAACATGAAAATCGTGAGAGACCTATAGGTAATGAAGACATTTTGTAGATTAATTGATAGATTTCTGTAAACTATCGTCGCAACATTTGTAGTCAGCGAGGCAGGAAATGTGTTTTGGCTAGGATCGATCGTGTTTAGGATTAAACGCCTTCAAGTAAATGTCATTTGCAAGTCTCCATTTTCTGTGAGACTTGAATCTTGATAATACATTTGTTTAAAGCATCGGGGTATCGTTATTTTATGACAAATGAATGTCAGTGTCGTATTACGCGCTATCCACCGTCACCTGCAGAACCACATTTTATTCTTATTTCACAGGCCACCTCTTGCTCATTTTTTAGGCCTTTCTTGACTTATATACCCTTTTACAACCGTCGGGTCGAGGAAAGGGTGGACAGGGTTGTAAGGGAAAAGAATTGTGCGCGATAGACGATAAGGAGGTTACAAATAAGGACTTCCCCTCATAACAGTTAAATGGGAGGCCCACTTTAGAACCTGCCTTGTTCGCACCTTGAGTTCGGGAAAGAGAGAGGAGAACATTATTGGAACATTAGTCATCTCCGAGATTCTATTATAGAATGATGCCTTTTACTCGGCAACTGCCGGGATAATTATGATAATGAGGCTCCTTTTTTTTTCCCAAGAAGTGGTTCGAGACTCTCTCTCTCTCTCTCTCTCTCTCTCTCTCTCTCTCTCTCTCTCTCCTATTGAGTTATGACATTAAGGATAATACTGATGATGAGGAGTGATTTGTCAAGTTGGTAATGCGCGTAATTATCGTGGATGTAATGAGTTTGATTGTTAATGCTGGGAACGGTCTTTTCTTTAAGGCGAAATCTGTAAATTGTGCTTCGGGGCCAAGGTTCTGAAATTTGTATTGAATGAATACGATGAATTCCTGTGTTATTATAGGAGAGAGAGCATAGTTGTTAAAATGAAAGTCTGATTCACGGCCACCCAAAAAGAGAGAGCAAATGTAGGCTATATTTATCTCTGAAATATCGCGGGGTATATGCCAGATCCCTCTAGCGACCTCTGCCCTCCGCCCTTGCCTCATGCCTGATTACGAATAAACAAGTGTAATGGATTAATGTAGTTTACAGCCTATACCCGGCCCCCTCCAAGCGTCGTTATTTTTCTCTAGATGACCTCGACGACTAAAGAATAGACCTGGTACTCTTTTTATACCTGTAACTTGTTATGATTTAGGTGTTCCTCTGCGCGGCCACCCAGCCCAGCTGGGGACGGCGCGGCGGAACGCCTGTGCTTAGGTCTTCCGTGCCATACCAGCATGAAAGTATCAACGTCAGGTCGTGACGAGTGGGCGTCTGCAACATTGCTGTTATGTTGCCGTCAGAGAGCTTCTCTCTCTCTCTCTCTCTCTCTCTCTCTCTCTAAGACTGTTCCTAGCGTGTAGATGTAATTTTAAATTAGTTTAACCATTCTCTCTCTCTCTCTCTCTCTCTCTCTCTCTCTCTCTCTCTCTCTCTCTCTCTCTCTCTCTCTCTCTCAGACTGTTCCTAGCGTGTAGATATAATTTTAAATTAGTTTAACCATTCTCTCTCTCTCTCTCTCTCTCTCTCTCTCTCTCTCTCTCTCTCTCTCTCTCTCTCTCTCTCTCTCTCTCCTCCGACGCCTTCACTTGTCAACCTGGCAGAACATTTGATTGTTCAAACGTACTTTGATGTATTTTTTACCTGTGATCTCTAGAGAATAAAAAAAAAAGCCACGTGGTGTTTCTTTACGTAGTCTGTTCGATTTGCACCTTATTTTCTGTATTTTTTTTTTATTTGCATCAAGTTTTTGTGTTTATGCAGACGTTTGAATTGTTAGTCTCCTCGTTATGCAACTCTCACGTTTCTTATAATTCGATTCCCATATTTACCGTTTCACAAGAAACGTTCTCTCTCTCTCTCTCTCTCTCTCTCTCTCTCTCTCTCTCTCTCTCTCTCTCTCTCTCTCTCTCTCTCATCATCATCATCATCATCAAATTAACATTTATTAACAGAATGTACTGACAAACTTTCTACCTTCAGGCGAGGAAGGTAGGCTGTTAATTTGGAAAGTCTCACTTACAATGCATTCCAGAGGCCATGAAATAGTGTTTTTCGTAAACAACTTTTAAATCGGCGTGTTGATTTCCATGCTGCTAAAGCACTGAGTGTTTCTAACATTGTCCTAATTTATGGCAGTACATTGTACTAACAGCTGTGTATAATTAAGCCCTTTGCTCTTAGAAAAAAAAAACCCAACTTCTTGCCTTTCTCCAGACTGTTTCGAACAAGTGGTGCTTTATGATGCATCTGTGACGTAGAGCCAATTCCCCCTTACTTAATTATTTTTAAAAATTTATATATCATCCTACAATATGTTAATTTGCTTGAAAATTTTCGTATAGGATACACTATACCGGCGCCACTGATACACGTCACCACTTTTGCGGATGGTTGGGTGGCTAAGCGCAGCTTTAACGTCATTTTCTTAAGTAAAAAAAGTTAATGAAACGCATATGGAAATGCACAGTGCTTCCTAAAATTAGGACGAAGTGTGACACACTCAGTGCTTTAGTGGTATGGAAATCCATAAGTCGGTTTAAAAGTTGTTTACGAAAAACACTATGTCATGGCCTCTGGAATGTATAGTAGGCTACTAGGAGATAAGAGAGGGAATCTAGTTTGTTCGTTTTTTTTTTCCAGTGCGAACCCCAGTTGCTGAAGGAGGACTAAGGCTAAGAAACCGAAGCTTTTCGTATTTTTAATATGATTGCTGCTGACAAGTTTTCAATCTCATCATTTTTCACTGGCCCTTGAGTATTGATTCTACCGAGAACTAGACATTTTGTTGGTTGCCTAGCTAGACTATGCTTATTGATTTTTAGACATAGCGCTACGGAGGTCCAATATGTTTTTCGCTGTAGAATTATGGAGCTCAAGCGTTAAGAGGGAAATGCTATGGGACAGGTATTGTGGCCTGACTTAACAGTACCCTAAGGTCTTAATTTATTTTAGTGACGTAATACCACAAATGCCAGAGTCCTCCTTCCCCTTAGGCTACTTAAGGCTCTTAGCAGCGTCCCTTCGGCCTCTAGCTGCAACCCCTTTTGTTTCTTTCAATGTGCCTCCGTTTTATTCTCTTTCTTCCGTCGCAGTTTCTACCCTCTCCTAACACTTGTTTCAGGGTGCAACTGCGAGGTTTTCCTCCTGCTACATCTTAAAAACTTTTACTCACAATTTCCCGTTCAGCGTTCGACGGCCTAATAGGTCCCAGCGCTTGGCCTTTGTCCTAAATCTTATATATTCCAGTTCCAGAATCCTCTTCCTATTTGTAAAACAGATTCCAGTTCTAGCATCCTCTTCCTATTTGTAAAACAGCGTTGCTTCGATATTTGGGAAAAGTGGATGTCTGCGTCTTGGGAAATTATTTGTAGAGATGTTTTCTACTTAAGAAGACTTGGGTATTGGGACGCTGGTGTTATCTTCACGCATGCTTTTTGAAAACTGCCTCCAAGCGAGTGCTTCCTAGAAACTAATGCTGACCACTGGCTTTCCTAAGTTAAGTATACCTTAGTTTAACCAGACCACTGAGCTGATTAAAGCTCTCCTAGGGCTGGCCCGAAGGATTAGACTTATTTTACGTGGCTAAGAAACAATTGGTTACCTAGCAACGGGACCTACAGCTTCTTGTGGAATCCGACCCACATTATACCGAGAAATGAATTTCTTTCACCAGAAATAAATTCCTCTAATTCTTCATCGGCCGGCTGGAGAATCGAACGCCGGCCCAGCAGAGTGCTAGCCGAGAACTATACCGACACGTCCAACGAGGAACTGGCTTTCCTAAGGAGCACTGGAATCCACATTGGGTTGAGGTGACAGGTTGTCACTCTCCCCAGTGCCATCAGAAGATTTATTATTATTATTATTATTATTATTATTATTGATGGTGTTGTTGTTGTTGTTGTTGCACTATACAGCTGCTGAACAGTCTACCTGGTAGTTCAGTATCGTTCGGTACTTTATATATACATACATATATATATATATATATATATATATATATATATATATATATATATATATATATATATATATATATATATATATATATATATATATATATATATATATATATAATGTATATATACGTATGTGTGTGTTTTTTGCTTTATATATATATATATATATATATATATATATATATATATATATATATATATATATATATATATATATACGTATGTTGATTTGTCTTAATTGTATTATCTTGTTTTTCTCACATAAGACCCTCCTGTTTTGTGAACGCTCGCTTTGACACTTCAGACACGATCCATACGAAACGTTGCTCATTTTGAATAATAATAATTTTTTCGTTATATTGATGCGACGCCAATTTGCATACATTAACCAAGGC
Source organism: Macrobrachium rosenbergii (assembly GCF_040412425.1). Taxonomy (NCBI): domain Eukaryota; kingdom Metazoa; phylum Arthropoda; class Malacostraca; order Decapoda; family Palaemonidae; genus Macrobrachium; species Macrobrachium rosenbergii. The sequence continues at coordinate 12,442,470 of NC_089769.1, read as the reverse complement.
TGTTTTTGATGCATCTGAGATCAAGATTAAAGTGAAAACTTATTTTTTAGAGAACGCAGGGTGTGACTTTATGCCTCTGTTAGACATAAAAAAAAAATATCATGTATGTGAGTCTCAGTACCCTCAGTTGTTGGTTTCTAATAATTAAAGTTGGTATCGTTTCATTTGCCTTAGAAGCCTGGGCGCGATATGGAAATGCGACCCTTCATCAGAAGGAAAATAAATTGCTTCGTATTTGTTTGGTTTTATCTAAATTGGAAATGTAACCTCGCTCTTTCTTTAACGGAACGAATGCGAGGGATGTGTTTTTTTTATAAGGCGTGCCATTCAGCCAGGGCAGATTGAATAGGATTCATGGAGGAAAGGAAGAATCAGCGAGGGAGATTTATTATTGTTTATCTCTTGGGTATGGTTCGGCATTAGAGGAAGCCGAAGTAGGGTGATTGGATTTACTTCATAAGGGAAGTTTTACTTTACAGTTTGAGTTTAAATCTAGGCTTCAGTAAGCAAGCACAGGGAACGAGTGGCTGGTCTAAGGTTATATGAAGAATAGAGATTGAATTCTCTTTTCGATTTAAGTGGATATCGTTTCCGACGATCAGTGTGAGGAAGAAGCACCGTATTGAATTTATACATTCTAGATTACTTAATTCCAAATGTATAAAATTAGTTGGTAAACTTGATCCCAGAACAGGAAGTGCGGATGTTCATTGTTACGTCTACCTTTTGCCTCAGGGCACTGCGTTCTTGAGAGACGAAAGTAACAGCGTGTTTACCGTTAATGTTGCGCCGATGTTTCTCGTGCGTGCAAGCACCGGTAACCAGTCGTTGGAAAGCAAACATACCTGGAGGCAAGATGCAGTACAATGATAAGAGATTGTGTGGCGTATTGGGGCCTGCTATTATTATAGTAAAGGGATCCATTGACCTTTGTGATTCCTTTATTCCTTTACTTTTTTACCAGATTGCACTCTGGTCCAAACAGGTGTTTTTTTAAACTAGTTCCATAATAACATTTGTTAATGGGAATCGACTAATATTTCAGACTGAGAACAACATTTCTTTAAACAGGAAGCAGAATGATTTTTCAGATTTATCAGAAACTCTGTAACAGAAATTGGTCGTTAATTAGAATTATAAGAATTATTTCAGCTGTTGATGTTGATTTGTATTAACGCCCAGATGCTTACACTCAGTCGTATTATTTTTTTAAGTATTGTGGATTTTTGCAGCGCAATTCTCAAGGTCATTGTGCTTCTTATTTCTCTTTGCACCTCTAGTTCTGTTAACATTTTGCTTCAGTGATCTTTAGTGAAAGCGGCATCTTGGCCTGTTCCCACTCCCACAAACCTATCCCATTTCCCACACCCACATCTCCGCGTATCTCACCCACACCACTTTCCCCGAAGATCGCAATGGTCTCCCATACCCTAGGCCTATCAGCCATTGGCCGTCCCTTCTCCGTTATGTTCTCACTTTATCAGCCAAGAATTTATGTTTTCAATTTGTTTTGCCTGTTTTCCTGTCTGTCTGTTAGTAGGAACGAAGTACTAGATTAGATTTGGGATATGAGTGTATAGTTTGCCCCCTAAACGACTGTTTGGTAGGGAGTGAGAGAGTTATCATCTTAGTAAAAAATGTCCCGTAATCTGAGTCAGGATGTTGTATCAGCTGATTCAAGAATGTGGTGTTAGCTGAGTCAGGAATATCGTATCAGCTGAGTCAAGAATGTTGTATTAGCTGAGTCGAGACTGTCGTATTAACTGAGTCAAGAATGTCGTATCAGCTGAGTCAAGATGTCGTATCAGCCGAGTCAAGAATGTGGTATCAGCTGAGTCAAGAATTTCTTATCAGCTGAGTCAAGAATGTCATATCAGCCCTGTCAAGATCTATCATCTGAGTCAGTCAAGATTGTCGTATTTACCAACTCAAGAATGTCGTATCAGTTGAATCAAGATGTCGTATTAGCTGAGCCAAGAATGTCGTATCAGTTGAGCCAAGAACGTCGTATCAGTTTAGTCAATAATTTCGTAAAATCCGAGTCAAGAATGTAGTATCATCTGAGTCAAGCATTTCATATCATCTGAGTCAAGAATGTCGTATAATCTGAGTCAAGAATGTCGTATAATCTGAGCCAGGAATGTCCTATCAGCTGAGTCAAGAACGTCGTATCAGCTGAGCCAAGAATGTCGTATCAGCTGAGTCAAGAATGTCTCAATCAACGTCCGTGGTCCATTGGACTCAAGTTTCTTTAATAAAATGATCGATTAATGGCAGTTGTCTAGTTTTATAACCTATCTTCTCGTGCAGCCATAAAATACTTCTTGGAGCGCGCTCGCGCGCACAATCCTATACCATTTCACTATATGGGAGATAAACCACTCAGACACAAAGTTGCATATTTTTGCTTCTGATTTTTTTTCCTCCCAAGTGCGCCTTAAACGATCAAATTCTTGGCGCAGTGCAAAGAATTGCACGAAAAATTTGATCTTCCGTAACCTTCCGCAATTTGACCAACTTCCTCTTCTCAAATATGGAGGGAGCTGAGGTCTGGAGATTGGACCTTGGAGCGCACTTTTACTGATAACGCGAACATTTTAGGAGTTTATTCAAAATAACATTTTGGATTTTCCATTTTTTATCGGTGGGTTTTCTTTTTTTTGCACTTACAAGTATTCTGCAGATGCATGTAAAGTCCAAGATTAAAGAAAAGAGTATTGGTAGTATATAAAAAACATATATGTTTATATATATGTATATATATATATCTATATGTATTATATAAAATATATATACATGTATATATCTATCTGTATATATATTATATATATATATATATATATATATATATATATATATATATATATATATATATTATATATATATATATATAAGAAAATTATAGGTTCGGGCAGAATTTATTTTTTTGCGCAAATAAGGAAATAGAAGTTCAGGTCGTTATTTAATAATAACAGTTACAGTGATAATGCGTTACCATTTCCCAAAACATATAAGGATTTGAGCAGCCCAAAGCAGATTGTCTGAAATCGTCGTTGATAAGCGCAATTATCATTTCTTTCTCCCCTTGTTTTCGACCCCGTTCCAGCCCCGGTTAAAAACCCCCGAAAATAGCCGGGCCATTTGTCGGATCGGACAAGGTTTGTGCTTGGAGGAACTTTGGGACTCCGATTTTATTTGGGGGTGGGGGCGGGGTTGGTTGTCAGGGGATATGGAGGGAAGTGGGGGATGGGGTTAAGGTTGTGGGGTTGTGGGAAAGATGTGGTGGGGCCGGCTAGGTTTTAGAAAGGAGTAGTGGACGGAGAATTGAATTTATGTGGCATTGGTTTTAAGTAATGTTATTTTTCCGCCCTCAGCAGGAGACTTGGGTTTATCAGTTGCCTTCGGGTGCATGTGCAGGGAGAGAGAGAGAGAGAGAGAGAGAGAGAGAGAGAGAGAGAGAGAGAGAGGAATTTCATCTTGTATGTAATATATATATATATATATATATATATATATATATATATATATATATATATATATATATATATATATATATATATATATATATATATATCGATTACAATTCCATACAACTTTGTATGAGAGAGAGAGAGAGAGAGAGAGAGAGAGAGAGAGAGAGAGAGAGAGAGAGAGAGAGAGAGAGATCTAAATACATGGATTTAAAATACATAAAAGCTCTGTGGGAGTGAGCGATGGGGGTGTAAGAGAGAGAGAGAGAGAGAGAGAGAGAGAGAGAGAGATCGTGACGACAAGTAAATTGAACAATACTTTTACCGAAGTGACTTTCCTTTGTGAAACGGCTCCGCTGGAGTTTCCCTTGCGGAACGTGGGGCGAAAGACAAAATTCTCTCAAGGTACGACGAAATTTTGTTTCTCTCTCTCTCTCTCTCTCTCTCTCTCTCTCTCTCTCTCTCTCTCTCTCTCTCTCTCTCTCTCATTTTAGCGTTAGATCAGTCCTTTCTTTCCTGTCTCCAAGAAAGTTTTAATATCTCTCTCTCTCTCTCTCTCTCTCTCTCTCTCTCTCTCTCTCTCTCTCTCTCTCTCTTATTTTAGAGTTAGATTGGTCATTTCTTTCCTATCTCCAAGAATGTTTTAATATGCTCTCTCTCTCTCTCTCTCTCTCTCTCTCTCTCTCTCTCTCTCATTTTCAGTCCTTTCTTTCCTGTTAGTTTTAATATTCTCTCTCTCTCTCTCTCTCTCTCTCTCTCTCTCTCTCTCTCTCTCTTTCTTTCTGTCTTTTGTTTCTCTCTCTCTCTCTCTCTCTCTCTCTCTCTCTCTCTCTCTCTCTCATTTTAGTGTTAGATCAGTCCTTTCTTTCCTGTCTCCAAGAAAGTTTTAATATTCTCTCTCTCTCTCTCTCTCTCTCTCTCTCTCTCTCTCTCTCTCTCTCTCTCTCTCTCTCTCTCTCTCTCTCTGAGAAAGAGAAGGTCTCCATACCTCTCCCGGGATGTGATGAGAATTACGCTGAAAGCCTCTGCCCCTTTCACTGTGTCCTTTTGCGTCAGTTCTCATCGGATTTGGCAAAAGGATTATTTACTCGAACAAATTGCAATTCATAAATTAATGCAGTCATGACTTACGACGCTAAACTTTATACGCTAATACGATTATCTCGAAGAAATGAAAGGTTTCGTGTAGCAGACCATTCTTCATTAGAGCGCAGAGATGTCAGTGTTAATGGGGTAATCTTGAAAAAGCGCCAGATTTGGAGTCTCAAATGTTATCTTCTTTAAAAATGTTGAGGTTTGTGTTGCTCGCATCGTCGGGACATTCAGGATCTTATATGCTGTTGTAGTTGTTGAGTAATGTAATTCTCGTTAATGTCATTTTTGTACGAAGGATGTTTGTGGATTCTATCTTTAAAATTGTTGAAATTTGTGTTGCTCGCATCGTCGGGAAATTCAGGATCCTGTATGTTATTGTAGTTGTTGAGTAATGTAACTTTTGTTTATGTCATTTTTGTAAAAAAGATGATAGCATTTAGAACGTTTAAACGTTGTGATGATGTGATTATCATGAATAAAATTTGACGTGTTGTCAGATTTAATTCAGTCTCGTTAAGCGCTTCGATTTTTAATCAAGTCATTTCCATTAAGTGTATTTTTTTTCTTTCACATTATCGGGTCCCCAGCTGCGCCTTCGCTTGGCGCTTATCATTGTTTTTGATGCTTAAGAAAACTTCTGTCGATTAGTTTTATTTTTTTTTTTTACAGTTCATTTTTCGCATCGCTTACTTTTATTTTCATACAATGTTTCGGGGAGAGGGATGTAAGGGCAAGGGTGGGGTGGGTTGGGGTTGGAGAAGGGGAGGTAAACTTTGCCGAAGTCATTTTCTGTCGTGTTGTGGGGAAAAAATTTCCCCAAGTTTTGTTATTTTTCCGAAAAGTTTTTTTTTCGGTTTTCAGATAATTTCTCCTGCAGTTGGTTAATGAAGTATCCCATATAATGAGGTGTAGCTCTCTCTCTCTCTCTCTCTCTCTCTCTCTCTCTCTCTCTCTCTCTCTCTCACTCAATTTATGAATATTAACTTGTGTGTCACACACATATATATATATATATATATATATATATATATATATATATATATATATATATATATATATATATATATATATATATATATATATATATATATATATATATATATATATATATATACTGTATATATATATATATATATATGTGTGTGTGTGTACGTGGACTAAATTAAGACTATAAAGTTATTTATAAATGTCTTTTTGGTTGTATGTATGTTTGTGTTAATCTTTTTATCATAATTTATTACCCTTCATGCATATTTTAATGTTTTCGCTTCCATGTTTGACTTTAGCTCGTAGACATTTTCCTATTTTTGAGAACTAGGGAGGGACGCTTTGCATTTCTGGCTTCGGCGCCTGAAAATTTAATTGAACGAGAGAGCATTCATTCATAGCTGTTTTTCCAATATGGATTTTGAGCGCAGTCTCCGTGGCGGGTGCATCTGATAAGGACTAGAAGTGAAGAGCTTTAATTCTGTGGAGGGACTTTCCTCGCTATGCAGGTAATTTTAAGATATTGCCGCAACGCCGCACGCAACAAAGGCCCTTGCCGCTCCCTACCGTAACGCCCAAAGTGCCGTGGCCCACCTCGGTATTAGTCTGGACTGAAACGGAATTGTTGGAATTTGTCGAATATCCCCGTAATTGCCGAATGATTAGGACCGCCCAATACCGTTCGGTAATTTCATACTGCCGTGGAAAAAGTATCGTGGTCCGTACTGGAATTCGCGGTCGTCGGGATATCATTATGTTTTATCTGTGTTCTTGACAAGAGGAGTTAATTGATTTTCCGTATTAGCAGCTGCTAATTCACGTTCGGCGTGAGATTCCGTATCGACGACTTTATTTCGTCTGATTTACGTTGTAAATTAGGTGACTTGTTCCGAATGAACCGATTGTTTTCAGTCAGTCATAATTCTGATCTTGTTGTTCATGTTTTGATGCTTTTTTTTCTTTCTTTCTTTTTTTAGATCTTCAACTGAAAACCCTTAAGGACAGAGTTAACAGACTATAAACCCAAGAGGATTCCAAAGTGAAATCAACCAGGAGAGAGAGAGAGAGAGAGAGAGAGAGAGAGAGAGAGAGAGAGAGAAGTTATAGGAAAAGGTGATAGGTAAATGACTATGAGGGAATAGAAAATAAAACCGATACGCCTATGAAATTGAGGAGACGCCAGCAGAGAGCTGGAATGAATTTGCTCTTCGCTTAAAATATTCCAGAAAAGCATCTTACTTCTAGTGCTGTTTAGCGTTCCATACTGCCAGCCTGCTTTTGCGCTATGGAGTAATTCACGTTCCATACTAATACCTGCCAATAGGTGCTAATTCGCTCTCCACATTGTTCGCATTACGTTCGCGTTCACATTCCATATATTATTAGTTGCTTGCTTTAGACGCATTAATGCAACTGTTTCTTATGCAACGTTGTCATTTTATCTTCTCATTTGCGTAAAATCAGCTGCACCCTCAAGAAATAGGAATCGTATCTGCTGAGGAACACTGGAACCGAAATGGAAAGATGGATCCATTTGCTTTTGGCGTGGTCCGAAGGAAATATATTCAAACGTGTTTTCACGTCCGTGTTTTCCGTTTACCCCTGAAATAGATACTTTCGCTCTATAAATTCTTCTTGTTCCTCTTGCAAGTATAATTCTTTTTGTTTTTATTGCGGTTTTGTAAAACGTTTTGACTTGAAGCTCTCTGTTTCGTTTAAAACATTTTCCGTGCTCTTTTATTCCTCTGCAGTCTTTGGATGTTACTGAAAGCCCTCGAAAGTGCATAGGTCTGCCGGAAAAGTAGGGCAGGGAAATGTACACGCTAGTTCTTTTTTATTTTCAGTACTTTTCATTCTGCAGCACATTTTAGAGTTAGGATTTGACCTCTCTCTCTCTCTCTCTCTCTCTCTCTCTCTCTCTCTCTCTCTCTCTCTCTCTCTCTCTCTCTCTCTCTCTCTCTCTTCATTATATATATAATATGTAGATATATCCACACATAAATATATATATATATATAGATATATATATGTGCGTATATATTGTATGTATATGTGTGTGTATAGAATCTACTGGCCGCTTTTTACCAGATACGTATGTAATTGTAATAACCACAATGCCCTCTTAACTTCTCGAAATCCTCACACTCTTGGGATACGCTAGTCACTACCAAGCCTTAGATCCAAATGGAAGAATATAAAGTAATTCTGATGTCCGTGGCTGGATTCGATTCCTCATCCAGAGTATCAGAACGAGGTTCACGTTGCCGTCCTGACCACGCGAAGATCAGGTCGGCAACTTGACCTCGTTTTGATACTCTGGATGCAGTTTAGAATCCTGCTACAGACATCAGAATCACTTCATATTGCATTCAAATCTAAGACTTGGTAGCAACAAGAGCATCCAAAAAGTATGAAGGATTCGAGAAGTTATGATGGCATTGTGGTTATTACAATTACAACACACACACACACATATATATGAATCACACACACACACACACACACAACACAGAGGTGGGTGGATATCCAAACATAAAACACCATATATATATATATATATATATATATATATATATATATATATATATATATATATATATATATATATATATAGATAGATATTTTTTACATTATATTCACCAGAAAATGGTTATGTCGCACAGACAAATATATAGTACACGTATAAAAAAATTAATTATTTAGCATTCTATTTGTGGAACCCTTGTTTACCAGATTCTGTGTGGGTGTGTGTGTGTAGAGAGAGAGAGAGAGAGAGAGAGAGAGAGAGAGAGAGAGAGAGAGAGAGAGAGAGAGAGAGAGAGAAAGGAGCGGGACGGACCAGTGAGAATATTATAATATAAATAAAGTTTTATCCTTTTCATCATCCGTTTCTTTCTTTTACTCCTAACATACAGCTATCACCAACTTCCTATCATTCATTCATTCCACACCGTTTCTGTCTTTCGTCTTCTCTCTCATCGCCGTTGCCAACTCCCATGTCTCTATTTCCGTTGTCGGTCCAGACTTCTTTACCGTCTCTCCACGAACCACTTGAGGCTTGCAACTTCCCTGTTAAGGGGGGGCGGTGGAAGAGAGGGGGGCATGGTTGGAGAGGCGGTGTCAGGGTACTAGATTCAGAATTGGGGAATGGTGTAGGGTGGGTTGTAGAAGGATAGGGAGGGGGTGGGGGGGGGGTTAAAGATAGGCCGGTTGTGTGGAACCTGGCTACTACTACTACTACTTGTATCACACTCCCTCCCTCCCTTTCTCCCTCCTCCTCCTCCTCCTCCCTTCACCCCCCGCCACCCCAGACTCCAACTCATTTTGTGGTTCTGTTAGTCCAATCAGTGTCTTAATTGAAGCACTTAATTTATAAACTTGGTGGGTTCCCCCATTAGAGTTTTCCGGAAAGAAATTGGTTTTCCCTGGCCATTTTATTTTTTTTTTTTATTTTTAGGGGGAGTGATATTTTATTGTGGTTAATTTGGTTTTAAATTGAAAGAGATCACACTATGAAATATCTGGCTCAGTGTGATTTGATCTTGGGTTCGTCTAATGAAACTGACATATAGTATTCATTATTATCTTAGTTCCTCGTTGGAGGAGTCGGTAGAGTTCTCGGCTAGCACTTTGCTAGGCCAGATTTCGAGTCTCAGGCCGGCCAATGAAGAATTAGAGGAATTTATTTCTGGTGATAGAAATTCATTTCTCGGTATAATGTGGTTCGGATTCCACAGTAAGCTGTAGGTCCCATTGCTAGGTAACCAACTGGTTCTTAGCCACGTAAGATAAGTCTAATCCTTCGGGCCAGCCCTAGGAGAGCTGTTAATCAGCTCATTGGTCTGGTTAAACTAAAGTATACTTAACTTTTTAACTTTGACTGTAGGATAGAGTCTATATTAAGTTAGAGTGTTTATTAGTTTTATGGTATTATTTATCCACTCTCGAGAATCATAAATGTCGTTATTATTGTACCACATAGTAGGCAAAGGCCGGTGGAACTGGCAATTGAATGCCATTTTACCCAAACAAAAAACGTAGAAGGAACGAAAATGGAGGGACGTAGCCTCTAAGTAAACGATATGCCTTGCTCTGAAAAAGAATGGTTATAGGAAGAAAAAAAAAAACAAAAGAAAAAGCAGAAGCAGGGATGGAATTCCATAGCTTGTCTGAAAAGGCAAGTAATCATTCATCATACATATGATGGCTGGTAAAAGGGTCTTATTTTTATCTTTATTGAATATGAATTATGGGACAGAAGCAAACCATCTTCCTTTTTCTTCTCCAAAGTCCATAAATTTCTCGATAATGAGCAATAAAGAAGTCTCTCGTCTTGGACTGTAGAAAACTTCTCCACTTTTATGGATAATTGACCTTAAGATGAATAATTGCCCAACTTGGAATGGGCTTTATATTCCCCTAAAGTTGAGACGATTTAGTCGTAAATTCACTTAACTTTTTTTCTCTTTCACTCTATGTCTCTCTCTCTCTCTCTTCTCTCACAAAATTCACTTCACATTTTTAATTTTGTCACTTTTTCATTTAGTCGTTTAAGGCTCTTTAGATGAAACATTCTGGCATTTATATATATATATATATATTTATATATATATATATATATATATATATATATATATATATATATATATATATATATATATATTATTATTTATGTGGGTGGATGGTTGCCTTAGCTCATTGTTGGAGTGCTGGGCTCGCCTTAGTATAAGGTCTGTGGTTCAACCCAGGCCTGTTACCCAGTGGTCCACACAGCAGCGAGTGCTCTCTCTCTCTCTCTCTCTCTCTCTCTCTCTCTCTCTCTCTCTCTCTCTCTCTCTCTCTCTCTCATTCATTACTAATACCGTTTGTTTTTCTTTTCAGGTGAGTTTGTATGAGACAAAATGGCCCATGTGTATGGAGATAAGCCGATGTGTAAGTATATTTATTTGTCTTGTTTATCTGATTCATTTTGAAAGGCTGTTGTGATATTCGCTCCTCTCTCTCTCTCTCTCTCTCTCTCTCTCTCTCTCTCTCTCTCTCTCTCTCTCTCTCTCTCTCTCTCTCTCTCTCTCTCGTCGACATTCGTTCTCAGTAGGATAATCTTCATAACCTAAGGAGTCTTTCTAGTTACGTTTACTTGAATATTATCCCGTTTGGTAGTATTAAAATGAACGATCATAATCTGATGCAAACGAAATAAGTGCTTCAATTTTGCGACTGTGAACGAAGGTATTAAAGTTAGAACATTGATGAATATTACCCGAATAGATCAATTTAAGTATATGCAGGTGGTAATTATTTCTGAGAATGTATTTTTCTTGTAGCCACAGTGATAAATGTAAGTTTTTAAAAGAACTTTTATGCCAGAAGAACAGTTTATGGCATTTTCTACAATACATTAGACATAAATTGATGGGAAATATTCACGTTTTAGGTCGTTATTCTAAATAATTAAGATAAACAATGCTGAATGAGGTGGAAAGAAACAAGGTCGCTGTAATTGAGATTCATTGTATGCGTAGTGTGTGATGTAAGTAAGAAATGTGGAGACACTAAAAAAGAAATAAAAATGATTAAGGAGGATGAAAGGGTGAACCAAAATATTCTGTGATGGTTTGGCCATATTGAAAGATCAGAAGACGGAAAGTTAGTGAAAACATCGTGTATAGTTTGGAACTATTTCTAGGAAGGATTGATGAAGTACGTGAAGTGTTGGAAAGAAAGAACTTTTATATCCACGAACTTAGGTTGCGTCCGATTTATAGGTAAATGGCTCAATATGTGCAATGGGATTTGACACTGCTGGTGAGCATTTGTTTACACGAAGCAACTAATGCTAAGGAGTTTTCTGTACGGGGTTTTCGTCCACAATTCAGCAGTTAAAGCGTGACTTTGGAAGTGACTCACCTCCTGTTATCAGAAACAATTTGATTTTGAAAAATAAACTTTATTTCCTTTTTTTTGTCATTAGAGATGGTCACTACTTTAGGTAACAAAAGCAACAGCAATAATAGTATTATTAATAATAGCAATGTGTTTAGAAGAGAATAAATGTCGGTACCAATAGCAGCAGCAATACAAGTAGTAGGAATTTGAGTAGCAGTAGTATACATATTTAAGAACTATAAGAAGAAATACAAAAGTCATTTGCGTTCTTCTTATATAACTTACACACTTGGAAAGTTTGGCCGCAGTCACAAAGATGTCCAGAGGTGAGGTGTTCAAATGGGCGAAAGACGAAAGTGAGAATAAAGAGAAACGTATGCTAATACAAGGACAGAGGGGGTTCCAGACACACACCTGGCGATATGCCACCTTTCTCTTTCTCAATAGAGGGCGTTGTTGCGTATGGGAGGTGGACCCGACTCTTTAGCAGATGTCATAACGTCGAAAGAAAAGTTGTATAAGGGTGTATAGGGTGAAAGGACTTATGAGGATCGTATCCTTTACATTTTTTTTTTTCAGTTTGAGGCTGGTCTAAGGGTCAAGAAAGACTAGGTTGTTATTGGAAAGACGACGAATTTGGAGAATTGATGGTAATGTAATCGGATTGAAAAAGTCATTTTAGAGGATTTTTCTTTTACCTCAAAGGCTAATGGGACTGGCATTTATATTTATATATATATATATATATATATATATATATATATATATATATATATATATATATATATATATATATATTTATATATATATATAAATTTGTGTTAAAAGTATTTTTATTCTTTTATCATTAAGACGTTTCTGAGATATATGTATTTCTGGATAGTAAAGGAAGCAAGTCTACTGTACACAATTTCTACGAGATTTGTGACCACTTTTATCTATTTATGATATTGTAAAGCAGATAAAAGTTATCTTTTGGTGTGGTAAGAGTTCTTGGTTGGAACAGCACGCATGCCCAGAGTGTTCCGAAAATAATAGCGGTATTGTACTCATCAAAGAAAACATTAATCAACGAGCTTTTGGTCACTTGTTGCAAGTCATGAGTTCTACCTTTGGTAAAGTCTTCTTGAAATTCCGTACATAACTTCTGACTTAATTCTGCCAACAAACAGACGAACTTAATCCTGCCAACAAACAGACGAACTTATACCTTCCAACAGACAGACGAACTTATACCTGCCAACAAACAGACTAACTTAACCCTGTCAACAAACAGACGAACTTTATCCTGCCAACAAACAAACGAACTTAATCCTGCCAACAAACAGACGGAGTTTATCTTGCTAACAAACGGACGAACTTAATTCTGCCAACAAACAGATGAACTTAATCCTGCCAACAAACAGACGAACTTTATCTTGCCAACAAGCAGAAGAACTTAATCCTGCCAAAAACAAACGAACTTAATCCTGCCGAACATTATCTTATTTGCCAACAAAGAATTTATCTTGTTATCAAACAGGCGAACTTATTCCTGCCAACAAACAGACGAACTTTATCTTGCCAACAAACAGACGAACTTAATCCTGCCAACAAACAGCCGAACATTATCTTGCCAACAAAGAGACGAACTTATTCCTGCCAACAAACAGCCGAACATTATCTTGCCAACAAAGAGACGAACTTAATCCTGCCAGCAAACAGACGATCTTTATCCTGCCAACAGACAGAGACGAACACACCGAACCCAAAACCTCTGCAGAGGCAAAATTCTGCCCGACGGTTCTTCCATATGGTAATGTAGTGGCTCTTCCGTTGCAGTCGTCATTACTTAAGTACGTAGGAGTGAGCGAAGCTTTTTGTACACGGTAGCTCTCGACGGGGCGTGAGGTGATTTTAACACACCCATTTCATGTCTGTAATCCTCTCTCAGGACTTCCATTACGCAAGGTCTTATTTCACTGGCAGAGAAAGAGGGGAAAAAGATAGATGAAATGGAGTGGAATGTATATATATATAATATATATACATATATATATATATGTATATATATATATATATATATATATATATATATATATATATATATATATATATATATATAGTATGTATAATTCATGTGGTGTAAACGCAGAATTTATTACCATAGTCTATCGTTTACACACAGTTAAAGTAAATATATAGATACCAACGTAAAGAACACACACGTATATTTATATATATATATATATATATAATATATATATATATATATATATATATATATATATATATATATATATATATATATATATATATATATATATATATATATATATATATATATATCACTGTGGAATTAGTGGTACGAGTTGATTTGATCCTAACATTTGTAGCTAGAAATATCATACATTCTTTTGATTATCAAAACGTAACGAATTTTTTTCTTCGACTGATGGTAACAAATCTATATATTTAATCAATTTATACATTTTCGAAAATTAAATCCTCCCCTAACTTCAAAAATATCCAAAAGAAATCAACGGAGTAGTAAAAAGCAAGAGAAATAGGAAAGGGGGGGATTACAAAAAAAAAAAAAATCTGAAGTTTTTGCTTGCTCTTAATTGAGTTTTGGACAGGTTGCAGGAAGATCCCTTTTCGCAAACCGTTCCACTAAAGGGTCAACCAGTTATTAAAATCGTTGCTTTTGATCCCTGGGGGGACTTCTTCTCTCTAACTATGAGAACATAGTTTGACAATTTCGAGTTGCTTTCGAGTGGGGAGAAGAACTCGGTGATCCAGCCAGATCTGAGGTGCAGTGTCATTTAGTCAACTGACTTTGTTTTGGCGTCGATTCTCGTGTGCTGATACTGCTCGTGCGTGTGTGTGTGTGTATGTATGTATGTATAGTATAACCTCCATCAAATGCTTGTATGTTATTCATATTTTTATTATTAAGCGAATAGACAGAGGCAAGTGCATCAGAGATCGTTTTTGCTTGTGAAAGAGAAGATTTGAATCGACAATAACAAAAGACTCCTTTGATGCAGGGGATTCTTACAAGGTCGGAAAATTGCTGAAGAGTCTTTGTGGAAGTAATACCCCAATGTGAAGTAAGCCCTTCCTGGGCATGAAGCGTTTCCAGAAGGGATATGCGGGTGTGTGTTGCATTGTCATTTCAGCTTGGCTGAAAATTCCCAGTTTAAACTTTATAAGTAATGAATGGAAGGCCTTTCCCAGTGCAAGGTAAAGAGTGAGTTTAAACTTTAAGTAATGAATGGAAGGCCTTTCTGCTTATGAGGCAGAAGATGAGTCTTGCTGGGGCAATACTCTGATTTTGGTATGAAAAAAGCCTCCCCCCCCATGAAATAGGGGATCTGTTTATAGAATTCTTGTGGTCTATCTCTAAATTATCAGCCTTTCCGAGAAAGACTTTTCCCGTGATTTAATGCGATGTTATTTTTTTTTTTTTTTACATTATTACTGTGTCCTGAATATAGGACGGCTAGAGAAGGGCACCATTATTATTCCCAAAGGGAAGTTGAAGGTTTTGAATAATTGTTGAGGAAAAAAGGAAATTTAGTCCATTATACTTGGAAGTATATCTAGGAATCTTCTTAATGTTTATATTTATACCCAGACTTCTCGTATGTTTGTGGAAGACTGATTATGATTCAAAATGGAACTAACAAAAAACAAGTAAAAAAATCACCGAAGTTTCTTCGCCGCAATCGAGTTTTCCGTACAGCGTGTAATGCTGTATGAAACTCTCAGCCGGCCGTGGTGACCTGTGTTGTTGCGTGCCAGACGCACGATCATGGCTAACTTTAACTCAAATAAAATAAAACTACTGAGGCTAGAGGGCGCTGCAATTTGGTATATTTGATGATTGAAGGGTGGATGATCAACATACCATTTTGCAGCCCTCTGGCCTCAGTAATTTTTAAGAGCTGAGGGCGGAGAGAAAAAGTGCCGACGGACAGACAAAGCCATCTCAATAGTTTTATTTTACAAAAAAAAAAAAAGATAAAAAATAAGGAAATTTAAATAAAAACACGTTGTAAATAACTGGAGAATACAGTACGAATTGTAGTCGTCGCGAACTCGAAAGTGTATAAACCAAAGGGCTGATATTTTGCAGCGAGTAGGGGATAGTTTCGAGGGAGCAGCCGAAAAGTTAGGATTTGATAAAGCATTAATGTACGCAGTGAAGTATTGTCTGCTCAAAATTTTTGTTTTCTTTTTCATTCATGAAATACTGGAAGATTCATTGAAACACTGGGATACATTCAGTGTGAACTGGATCCGTTATTAGTGTAAATTCTTCATTTGAAAAGTTCATCAAAATTCATCTTTATCCGGTGATGGATTTCCAGGTATGTCAGATGCTGAGTGTGACATACAGGTTCAGTTTGCCCTTTTGCTTGCATAAAAGTTTTTAATATTTTCTTTTTCCAGTGCCAATGATCATTGATTTAATGTAATGCCAGATACGCATCAATAAACCAATCAGTGTTTTGTAATTTCGTGCAACATGATTGGTTAACCAGTGATTCCTTTCCTCCTGTTTTGTTGTTGCAGTTATTCATTTTTTATTAGTCACGCTGTTGTTGTGTCAGTGGTCATTGATATAAGTGATACCAGATACGCATTTTACTAAAATAATCACTGTTTTGTTTTTTCAGGAACGCACTAATAAGCAATCAATGATTTGTATTTTCATTTGATATGACTCAGTAACTAGCGAATATTTTCTTTTCAGTTTATTACTGCAGTTATTTATTGTTAGTCACGAAACAAAATACATGCGAGATGCGCAGCTTCATCACGGGACAAGACAAGAATTAAGTCCCCTCTATTTATGTACTGACTAACTGCCGTATTGTTTTGCTAGTGCATTAGCCCCCCTCGTAAAAAGAAAAAAAGAGAGAAAAAAAAAAGAGAGAGAGAGGGGGATCTGCTGGTAAAGAGAACTTCTAAAACAAAGGGGAAAAAGAACTTTTGCGAAAACATTTCGCTTTTGGGAGGTAGCACTGATGTCATGTACGGAACTTAAAGGGGATATTAGTGGCGCCGGGAAATAATAGTTGGAAGAGAGTGGAAGTCGTTATTTGCAGTGCTCGCATTAAAAGAATGGTATCGAGATGCTAGTTGAAATATGCAGTGTTTATTCACACATATACATGCGCACACAAATTTATATGTATATATTTGTATATACATATATTCATATATATGTGTGTGTGTATATATATATATATATATATATATATATATATATATATATATATATATATATATATATATATATATATATATATATATATATATATAGAGAGAGAGAGAGAGAGAGAGAGAGAGAGATATATATATATATATATATATATATATATATATATATATATATAGAGAGAGAGAGAGAGAGAGAGAGAGAGAGAGAGAGAGAGAGAGAGAGAAAATTAATTCAGCTTTTATTTCCCCCAACAGGGAGTGTCTTCAAAGGAAAAAAACAAGACGAAAGTCACCGACACTCCCTCGTGGAGCCCTCGTGCAAAAATATTCCACAACATTGGTGTTTTCTTACATTTACTCAGAGGCGTATCAGCAGTCCGCTGAACTCCCTACGTGCACTGTGCTATTCGTCTTTGTATCTTGCACGCACTGTATCTCTTCCTGTACGTTATGACCCTTCCGTTTCGGCGCTTTTTTAGGCCCTCCTCTTCTCCTTCCTTCCAAATTATGTGATCGTTTCACTAACCAATCCTTCTCCATTCTCTGGAATGGGCCGAACTGTCTCCAAACGTTCTCATTCAATTTTCTAGTAAGGCAAACCTTTTTACCATCTCTATGTATCTTCACATTTCTTGCTCTTTCGTCTTTCTCATTTCATTTGTACTATGAAAAACTGTTCGTCCCAGCAGGCTCAACCCTTTTTTTTTCTTTCATTCTTATTTAACATTC
Organism: Macrobrachium rosenbergii; assembly: GCF_040412425.1. NCBI lineage: Eukaryota > Metazoa > Arthropoda > Malacostraca > Decapoda > Palaemonidae > Macrobrachium > Macrobrachium rosenbergii. Next base: position 12,425,092 of record NC_089769.1, on the reverse strand, counting down.
ATACCTTGTTTCACTACATTAGAGTTGGTTCAACAGTCTCTTCATACATTCCAGCTTTGGTTTTCTAAGGCATTCTTCATCTCTTTTCTTTCAATCTTTAGCACACACACTCCGCTATCTTCCTAGCTTTACTTATCTTTACTTAACTCTTATCGCATCTTATAATTATTTGTTACATTTACTTCCAGACATTAGAAGAAACTGTTTCTCTCTTTTTTACGGCCCAGAGTAACAGTATTTGTTCCATCATCTTGGTTTCCATTTACAACCATTTTTAGTTTTCTGTAAAAGAAAGAAATTGAGATGGCTTTGTCTGTCCGTCCGCACTTTTTCTGTCCGCCCTCAGATCTTAAAAACTACTGAGGTTAGAGGGCTGCGAATTGTTATGTTGATCATCCACCCTTCAATCATCAAACATACCAAATTGCAGCCCTCTAGCCTGGGTAGTTTTTATTTTAGTTAAGGTTAAAGTTAGCCAAGATTGTGCGTCTGGCACCTACAACACATGCCATCACCAGCCCGTGGCTGAAAGTTTCATGGGCCGCGGCTGAGGGTTTCATGGGTCGGGGCTGAGGGTTTCATACACCATTATACGCCGTACAGAAAACTCGATTGTGCCAAAGAAACTTCGGCTCATTTTTTACTTGTAATTTCTGTTCACTCTCCTCAATGAAAGTTGCCACATCCGCAAGCATCAGGTATTCAGCAATCTGTTGACAGCACAGTTCCATTTCCAAAATCTAAGCCCCTGCATCTAATGCCCTTTCTCTCAAGCTTCTCGCATCACTCCAGCCATAAATATATCAGTAGTCACAGAGACAAAGCGCACCCTAGTCTCCTGCTCACTTCATACCAGTCAGGTCACAATACTGCCTTTCTGTTTTAACACATATTTCACCTCGCTCTCTGCCGAATAATTACTTTTAACACCACGCAATTTAGCACCCTCCGCATTGCATCTGTAAGTTGTATCATAAGTTTTTTTTTTTTTTGGGTCATGCGCGCCATATGCAACGTTTTCATTTTACTCTCAAACTTCTAGCATAACAGTTCGAAAATAAAACTTGTGTGTATGTATGTATGTTTATATATATATGTATATATATATTATATGTTATATATATACATATAATATATATAATATATATTATGTTATATTTATACATATATATATAATATATATTAACATATTTTTATAATATATATATATATATACGTATAACAATATATATAATATATACACACATATATACATACATATATATATATATATATATATATATATATATACATATATATATATATACATATATATATACACACACATACATGCATACATACATACAATACATATGTAAAACAGCAAGGACAGCACAGGTATCTCATGGATTTTCTGAAATGTCTAAAGCCGGAGGTGTATTTTGATCAAGGAAGCGTAAATGATTTTTTGAAGTTCGCTGGCACACAGTAAATGCATTGACATCGGAGACAAAAAAAAAAAAGAAGAGCAGAATCAGAAAATGCTTTATTGTCCAATTTGCCCTGTGAGATGGATAGTGGTGCCTTCGATTGACACCGAATGAATGGCTTTTATACCGTTTGACTTCTCTTTGCAATGCAATAGATGAACAGGGAAAGAGATGGATGGATATATAGATACCATGATCGTTCCCCGTGATATAGTTGAATTCTAGTGACAATCTCAGTTTATGGAATTTATGTGCTTTCCCATGTCTAGCCTGACAGAGAGAGAGAGAGAGAGAGAGAGAGAGAGAGAGAGAGAGAGAGAGAGAACAGAAATTTGGGTAGGACTGACAGACAAGTAAGAGAGAGAGAGAGAGAGAGAGAGAGAGAGAAAGAGAGAGAAGAAATTTGGTAAGACTGACAAACAAGTAAGAGAGAGAGAGAGAGAGAGAGAAAGTAAGACTGACAAACGAGAGAGAGAGAGAGAGAGAGAGATTTGAGTAAGACTGACAAAGAGAGAGAGAGAGAGAGAGAGAACAGAAATTTGGTTAGACTGACAGAGAGAGAAGAGAGAGAGAGAGAGAGAGAGAGAGAGAGAGAGAGAGAGAGAGAGAGAGAGAGACAGAGACGTTGACATATCTATTCCATTACCATGCAAATGGGTGATCATTAAGATGATTACACCTTGCCCCCCCTAATCATATCCCCAAATGATTATTATCCGGTCCAATCAAAAGTTTAATTAGAAATAACGGGCGGAAGTTGTATATATAAATGGCATATGGAAGCAGGTCGGTTTGCTCCCATACATCATTTTTTCCAGGTTAAAGAAGTGACCTGAAGTTTGCCCGTTATTCAGGAGTATGTGCAGCAAAGGTAGCGTCGGGAAAAATGGAAAACTATGACTACAAAATATTTTAAACTGAAAGAGCGTCAGTGCCCCACTGTAACATTTATCTTGATGGGGTGATGGCAGGCAACATTGGGTCTGTGTAGTACCTGGATGGGTTACCGTAACATCATAAATGAGTGCCATGTGGCGTTGGTTTCATACTATGCCTTGGGTCTTGGAACTTGCAACAGACCTTAGGAAACTGGTGGGAACGGCGAATTGTCACAAAGACTCAGAAAGCTGTGAATCAAAATTATCAACTTCGTCCAGAATCTATGAAGTTTATTTTATTGCAAAATATATTGATCAATTTCCTGAAGATTATATTTATGGGATAAGTGTTTTTGTATGTCGTCTGTAGACATTTAAACAGAGGCTTTGCATTTCTGACCTCTCACTTTAAATGTAGGTATGAAATAACAAAGTATTATTAAAGATATATCAGCATTCTCCATCATTTTAGAGAGAGAGAGAGAGAGAGAGAGAGAGAGAGAGAGAGAGAGAGAGAGAGAGAGAGAGAGAGAGAGTTTTTTTATAAGAGTTTCAGAAATCCCATGAGCTCATTATGCCAGGCAATTGAGCTCCCTACAAATCCTGGCCACCACATGCGCACACAAACCTTCCCCCCAAGATATTGGATTTTACGGAATAGCATTTACATAGCTGATGTCTTTTTCTGGGGCCTCTGTCTATCGCTCCTCCCATCCATCGCTGCCCCTTTTTTATTTTTTTCTCTTCATAGATTCAGGAGGATATGGGGAACGTTAATAAATTAGAATGCGATCTGGGAATTTATGGCTGCTCTGATATTGTCGTTTTGTGACGTTCGTGAGAAATTTTACTTTTTTATCAGGGTGGAAGGTTTGATAAATGTAGAGCAGATATCTTATTTGTTGGTGTGTAAGTTTTGATGACGGTAGAACTTATAACTTATTTGTTGGCGTGTAAGTTTTGTTAACGGTTGAACTTATACCTTATTTATTGGTGTGTAAGTTATGATAATGGTAGAGCTTATACCTTATTTATTGGTGTGTAAGTTTTGATAACGGTAGAACTGATACTTTACTTGTTGGCGTGTATGTTTTGATAATGGTAGAACTTATACCTTATTTATTGGTGTGTAAGTTTTGATAATGGTAGAACTTATACCTTATTTATTGATGTGTAAGTTTTGATAACGGTAGAACTGATACCTTATTTATTGGTGTGTAAGTTTTGATAATGGTAGAACTTATACCTTATTTATTGGTGTGTAAGTTTTGATAACGGTAGAACTGATACCTTTTTTATTGGTGTGTAAGTTTTGATAATGGTAGAACTTATACCTTATTTATTGGTGTGTAAGTTTTGATAATTGTAGAACTTATACCTTATTTATTGGTGTGCAAGTTTTGTTAATGGTAGAACTTATACCTTATTTATTGGTGTGTAAGTTTTGATAACTGTAGAACTTATACCTTATTTATTTGGTGTTTTGATAACAGTATTTTGATAAGTTTTGATAAGAACTTATACCTTATTTATTGGTGTGTAAGTTTTGATAATTGTAGAACTTATACCTTATTTATTGGTGTGTAAGTTTTGATAACTGTGGAACTTATACCTTATTTATTGGTGTGTAAGTTTTGATAACGGTGGAACAGGTGTCTAATTTGTTAGTGTGTAAATCTTGATAATAGCAGAACTTATACCTTATTTATTGGTGTGTAAGTTTTGGTAACGATAGAGCTTATACCTTATTTATTCGTGTGAAAGTTTGAATAATGATAAAACAGACACTTTTTATAAGTCACTAAAGTAGCAGGTAGGGACACTCCATTCTTTTTGCCTATTATTTTTAATGAATTGGTGTCTCCTTCCTCACAGCAAAACTTATTATACCCTTCTCTCTCTCTCTCTCTCTCTCTCTCTCTCTCTCTCTCTCTCAGAAATGACGATATTATTAGAGAAATGTTATTATCAGAAATAGATATAACCTCTTGCAATAGCTGATTACTTCAGTAGAAGAAATCCAAAATTGCCTGTCAAAGGTAGTGCGTGGTTTCCATTTAGCAGTTCGCCAACACACACATTCTGTTGAGGTGTCTCGATATTGCTCTTTCAAGTGCAAGATATTCATTTCCTTCATTGTTAAACCATGATTCTTTGAAGTTCCTCGTTCCTTTGGCTTAAATTGTTAACTGATTTCTTATCTGTTCTTTATTTATTCGTGAAAATTTGTTTGAGTAATTTTATCTATTTTCATCTGTACTTTATCAAATTTTTCTTATGTCTTCTTCAGACAAGTTAATGCCCCTTTTTTTTGGGCTTTTCATATGGACGTGTGCACGTTATGAATAATAATAATGTTAATAATGAAGTTGTCATTCATGTCGTGGGGAAGATTTCAGCTCATTAGAATATTCTGATCGGTTGCTTAAGATTATCTCTGCCTTCCTCTCAGCTGATGAGTTTTGTGCCTTGCCCTGTTTCATAATGCTCTATAAATAATTTTTTTTATATTTCGTTCGATTTATAGTTTTTTTTGTACCCTGCTGATTTCAGCTGAACATGGCTTACTAATTTTTCATTATATTATCATGTAAATATGAGATATTTTCCAGTTTTTTTACGTCAAATGTTTTTTTTTTATTCTTCCATGTCAGATCCATAGTTTTTTTTTCTTCAATATTGTCTTGCTTTTAGAAGGAAAGAAACATTTCTAATTCGTGTGGTTTTTTTATTCTTCCATATCAGATCCATAATTTTAAAAAAAATATTGTCTTCCCTAGAGAAGGAAATAGCCGCATGTAATTCGCAATTCATTAATATCATGTCCCAGTTCGCTGCCGGGTACGGAAGCCAAAGTTATACAATTCTGTGATCAGCCGTGGCATACGGTCCATAAAAATCTATAGATTTTTCCGGTACTGTATGCGAGTAATCTACTCTGAATCAGAATTTGTGGAATAATTCTCGATTCCGTTATAATCCTCTGACATATCGTATTGTCGAATTTTTGGTACTGCATAGATGCATTCAGATTTTATTATATTTTTATGTTTTTCGCCGAATGGGCAGTGGACGTAAAGGTGTATGTTGTATGAGAATATACGTATGACATATCTCTCGGACACGAATTTCCTTTGATAAGGATGTCTGTTTAATTCGGAAACTGGACAGGGTCTTAAATGTATTAAGCGCTGAACGAAAGAGTTCTTGATCCAACCTTTCCTCCTCCTCCTCCTCCTCCTCCTCCTCCTGGTCTTTTTCTTCAAGTGCTGTCAAAACGGTACAATCGTTGCTTGCAAAGCACCTTGCCAAACTGCAGATTCACCTGGAAGAACAAAAAACAATTAAAACATGGAAAATTGAAGTTGTTTTGCAATCAAGCTTCAAGCATCCTATACACAGGTCTTTTACTAAGAGGGGATAAATGGGGTATCTAATTGTAGGAATTATTAATGTTATATCAAGGATACTTTTCTGCAATTCAATTCAATCTAATAGAAGTATTAAAAGTAACGAAAAAAATTAGTCTACATTGCAAATTTCACAAAAAACTGACAGTAGCCTCTTAGCACAACTGAATAATTATTATTATTAAAAGTTTCTATCCCAGTGGTTAGATATCTCTCCTCTCTTCCTCCTCCTGATCATGGTCTTCCTCACCCTCCCTCTTCCTCCTCCTCATGGTCTTCCTCACCCTCCCTCTTCCTCCTCCTCCTGGTCTTCCTCACCCTCCCTCTTCCTCCTCCTCATGGTCTTCCTCACCCTTCCTCTTCCTCCTCCTCATGGTCTTCCTCACCCTCCCTCCTCCTCCTCCTCCTCCTCCTCATGGTCTTCCTCACCCTGCCTCTTAGTCCTCCTCATGGTCTTCATCACCCTTCCTCTTGCTCCTCGTTGTCTTCCTCACCCTCCTCTTCCTTATCATGGTTTTCCTCGCCCTCCTCCTCCTCCTCCTGGTCTTCCTCATCCTTCCTCTTCCTCCTCCTCGTGGTCTTCCTCACCCTCCCTCTTCCTCCTCCTCATGGTCTTCGTCTTCCTCCCTCTTCCTCCTCCACATGGTCCTCCTCCTCCTCATGGTCTCCCTCCTTCTCCTCCTCCTCGTGTGACCTCTGACGCTGAACAGTATTCTAATATTCGGGGCAACGTCACTGAGGCAAAGAGTGCGGAGGGCGGGGCGGGGGCGGGGGTTACGGGTACTAGGGACTGAGGAGGGGGATCCGGGTCTAATTAACAGGCTCGGTCATCTACCTCACTGTCATTATTTTACCTGTCAGGGATTATGAGTTCCTAAGCTCATTAAAAAAAAAAAAAGGAAAATAGTCTGATAATCTTAACTGCAGGCCTGGAACGCAAAGTGATCTTGAAAGTGATGTGAACGAGTGATGTGATTTGGAAGTGATGTGAACGAGTGATGTGATCTTGGAAGTGGAGTGAATTAAAGTGGAAATTGGTGTATTCTTGGATTTAAAATTAAGTCGGATGGAAAATGAAGTGCACTTGGAGAGTAAATGACTTTCTTATGTGCAGTTCTAAAGAACAGTTTGGTCGAGGGGTAGGGTTTAGTTCGTAAATCTATTAAAGAAAAAAAAAAAAAAACTTTCAGAAAAATAAGACAGTCCTCGAACTTGCTCACTATAAGTCGTTAGGGTGGTCCAGTGTTTGGGAGTTTACTTTTCAGTTGGCCAAGCTTTCTGTGAGTCTTAATAATGGTTCGTACCATCGCTAGTGTGTAGGGAATAATTTCAGTTTGCATTTGCTGGAAAAAATACTTGTAAAGCAGAATACTGTTCAGCAGTGACGTCGCTATGGAGGGGCCCGGCCCCCCAAACTGGCCCCCCCCCCGTTGAAATTCCCTCAGTAGCTAAACTTTAACCCTTTTGTGGCCAAAAGCAGAATTATATTTATAGAATTGTAACACATGTCTGTTGAAATTCCCTTAGTAGCTAAACTTTAACCCTTTGTGGCCAAAAGCAGAATTATATTTATAGAATTGTAACACATGTTTGTTGAAATTCCCTTAGTAGCTAAACTTTAACCCTTTTGTGGCCAAAAGCAGAATTATATTTATAGAATTTTAACACGACATGTTTCCTCATAATATTTCGATCCAACTTAATGTTATCAACATATGTATGAAGCGACTGAAACTATAGTTGCAGTTTTGAATAAGTGCAATGCAATTTGCTACTGCTGCTCAGAGTTAATTTCCAGAGACAGGAGATGAAGTAGAGGGAATGGGATAGGTTGAAATTTGGAAGAGATTTTGGAGGCTCATAAGTCTTTTGTGTTACTGATGATACGCACTATTTTGATATATTTACATAACAAGAATATTATACTACTGTATAGTTGAAAATTAAAACTTGATAATAGAAATTAGGCTAGTGTTGAATATAAGGTTGTGAGGAAATTTACATTGCAGTATTTGATACATTTGCTTATATTAAGAGTTGAAAATGAATTGAAAATTGAGCTCTATCATTTCAAATACAGGTTTACCAATTACTAATGCTGTTATTTTCCATCATTCACATGGATATATACATACGAGAATAGTATATTTTACTAATTACAGAATTGGCCCCTAAAAAAAAAAATATCGTGGCCCCACCTAGGCCCCACTGATGGAATGCCAACTACGCCACTGCTGTTCAGGGTTGCGTAGGTACATGTCTACAGCGTTTGAAGAAAAATTGGAAAATTATGTTTAATGTTGATGACAGTAATTTGGAAAATGATGAGGCTCTTATCGATAGCTAGTACATTGTCTCGAAGCGGTTGCATTACGTCACGTAACTTGTACATCTTGTACAGACTTAACCAGCCTTTAGGGAGGAAGTTCCTGTATATCATCAATTATAGTATTTGTTTTATAGGATCAGCTATTACCGTAGAAACTATTTAGCTCGCCTGCTCTTAGCAATTGCAGAAAGATTATTGCTACCCTCCCGAAGTCTGTTAAGATTTTTTCTTTTTTGATTCATGTTTTGTTTCAAAGGTGTCGTGTTTGCAATGTACACCTCCTGCAAATCTGAATCATTTTTCCTTCTGGGATGCGAACTAAGGGTCAAGGTTCTTAGTGCAGGATGAAATGATAAGGAAAACCTCAAGATATCGATAATTCATTATGCTACTGTTTCTTTCCAGATGTCATTTCACCTTACTCTCTGGGTGTGGGATGGGTTCATGAGAATAAAAAAGGTCTTGATCGGAAGAGTGAGTCATTTGATACATCAAATAAAATATCTAATTGTGAAGGTTCTGAAAACTGTAATTTAGGACCCCGTCCCCCTTTATGGGGCTTCAGTGAGTTCATAATGGAAATGTTTGAAATTATTGAATGTTTCATTATGAGAGATTGATGGAGGGTAAGAAAGTGGGCCTGTGTGGTTATTTTATAAGATAAGTTTAAGGACACTTTGCCTCCTTTTATGTTTATTTCATCCAGAAAGAATAAAATCATGTAAGACAAAACAATTCTGAGAGATGAACATAATTTCTTGCATTTAGAAGTCTAAGTAATTCAGAAATATTGCCAGACCTCATCTTAAAAATAAAACGTCCTCAGAGGTACAGAAGTGAGTCGTTGTTTACAAGAAAATCACGACAAAAACATAATCCCGTGTTCGGCACAACTAAATGTTAGTGTCAAGAATGGTCTTAAGAAACTAGGTCAAGCGTTAACACGGAGAATTTCAGAGGCTTCGGAGTTGAAGAAGTATGTCAGTGTGTATTCTTCGGCTTTCCTTCTCTGGTTTGTGGGATTCGGTAGAGGGAAGTTTTATCACGTTTGCGCAGGCCAAGGGACACTGAAAGGAAGTTGACTGAAAATGGAATCTAATATGTGTGTGTAGTGTGCGTGTGTGTGTGTGTATGTATGTATATATATATATATATATATATATATATATATATATATATATATATATATATATATATATATATATATATATGTATGTATGTATGTACTGGTCACTTTTACCAGATACATATGTAATCGTAATAGTCACAATGCCCTCTTAACTTCTCGAATTCTTTTTTTTTTTTTTGGATATGCCCAAAAAAAGCAACTTTATAAGAATTTGAGAAGTTAAGAGGGCATTGTTATTATAATATATATATAGAGATATATATATATATATATATATATATATATATATATATATATATATATATATATATATATATATATATATATATATATATATATATATATATATATATATATAGCGGTAGAGAGAGAGACAGAGAGAGAGTGAGAGAGAGAGAGAGAGAGGGGGGCGTGGTTGGGGGGTGATATACCCATAGATTCCACTGTCTGGAGAAAACAAAATTCCGGGAAAGCCAATAAGTGTAGTTCCTTGTCTGCCCCTGTCTGTTGTAATTGTCCTAATGACTCCATAAATGAATGTTGTGTCAACGTGGGGTAGAGCCTCCAGCCTCGATTTCACCATTACTCCAGATAACGTTCGGCTCGTCTAAGCGGGGGAGGGGGAGTCTAGAACCTCTCGTGGGGAAATTGGTCGATGTCTGCTACCTGAGGTGTTTGTTCTCCCAAGGAAGTTCGGTACTCCTTCGGGTATGAAGTTCGGTTCTGCGAAGCGCTTTTATCACACGGTTTGAGTTTTGGCCTGACACATGTGCTTGGTTTCTCATACCAATAATTGGCTGACGCTTATAGTCGCGAGTTTTAGTTTTTATACTTACTGTTGTTACCACTAGTGTTGATACCAGTAAATTAAGGATTTGCATTGGTTTCCTTTTTAAAAATTTACTCCACAAATTGAAACTTACGATGAAAATGATTAGCAATGCTAAAATGTAGCAGTAGTTGGAAGAGGATTGGTGTTAAATGAGGCATTTATGTTTTCCAATTCTTTTCTGAAATATATTTGAATTAATCAGGTTTCGTGCAGATGGAATCTGCCATTTTTCCAAGCTAGCATTTCGCAAGGAGCGATTTCGTGCCCCTTACTGAACCTTCGTTAGCATTCCTCTTGTTTTCCTTCTGGGTCCATTCGGCGGAATTCGAGACTTGAATTAGATACTAATGATGGAGGTCCTTCCCAGCCTAATTAGCCGTCGTTAACTGTGTCAGGATTTGTCAGGCTGATTGTTATAGCGAGTAGAGAGCATACGTCAACGGCTCGGTCAGTCTTACTGGGTCCTGTTGGGATTTTGCATTTACTGATGGTGATTGATTAGAAATTGGCTGCCATTTCAGCTGGCGTGGTCGCTGACGCAGTACTCATTAGGAGAGTCAGTTTGCTTTAGCGTATATTTTCACGGGCGATTCTTAGGGTGACAGCATTTTCCTTTTTTTTTATATTATTATATATATATATATATATATATATATATATATATATATATATATGTATATATATTATATATGTATATATATGTATATAATTTTTTTTTTTTTTTACAAATTCCTAGTCTTTTAATTTCTTCCGGTACTAAGCTTCATTGCTTTTTATTAACTTACGCATCCATGTGAGTTTTACTTATTGTGAAATATTTAAAGCTTTTCAGCCTTTTATGTGTGATACTTTTTACGAACGATTTTCTTCTGACACATTGCACTTATGATCGCATCTCATTGATGGAAAATGGCCTTTATTCTTCCGTGGTCATACATAGTGAATGGATGTTACATACCTTTGTATTCCGTAGTATTTACTTTTTACAAAATACTTACAAATCTATCTGTGAAGGTGTCAAACTGGAAGCACTGGGATCAGTTGTATTCCCCGAAATTAGTGAAAAAAAATTGGTGAATTATTCACTATGGCAAGAGTGAAATAAATGATGGTAACAGTTGCACTCACTAGAGCGATGTAGTATTGGGGAAAAAAATATTACCATGGCATATTGCTCATGCATGCCGATAAGCACCGGTCATATAAACCTACACACACACACACGCGCGCGCACACACACACATATGCATACAAGCTCGCTCTGCGTTCTGAATGCTTTGTACGTTTTGTTCATAGCAACTGAAATAGGAAACTAGGCTTCGTTCTTTGTACCGAAAAACAGAATTTTTGTTCGCATTGTGATGTCGTAATCTGACACGACCCTTGCAGACTTTTTTTCCCAAGTTCTCATGCAACCTCTCTCTCCTCTCTCTCTCTCTCTCTCTCTCTCTCTCTCTCTCTCTCTCTCTCTCTCTCTCTCTCTGGCCATCAGCGGAATGCTTCGATAATTGCTTTCCTACTTGAATTAATTGTCTCTCTATCTGATGGACCTATGTAAAGGCAAGCCTATTGTTTTTATTCCACCATCCGCCCTATGAATCCAATACTTTTTCTCGTTACTTGCCTGTGTTTTCATTTTGTTTCATCCGTCATTTCATTTCATTTAGTTAGGTTCCGTTATTTTCAGTAATTTTTTTTTAAAGAATTTTTTCGTCTGTTGTTTCGATATGATGCAGTATTTTCGATATTTATAATTTGACATAAAGAAAGTCCGTATTTTTTTTTATGTAGCCATAGAATTTTACGGAATAAAGGGAGAGGGTATTGTAGATATTGACGGAGGGCGTAGAAGAATACTCTAACGTTTATTTTCAGATACAGGTATAAATTCAGTGATCTGAAATGTTTTTCGTATTTGAATACGCATACAAATATTCTTTCGCTCCCCATCAAAATATATTTTGTTTGCTTTTTTTTTATGACAGTGGTTTGTGAGGTCTCCGTGTACATGCAAGAACAGTCTCTCTTTTGTTGATCGTTTACATGTACACGTAGTCATGCGCTTGCGTCGTTGCTTGGATACGAAATTGGAGCGTGGTTTTCGCTAAGAGTCGTTTTGTTATTTATGATCCCTGCCTGGATTGTATTACTGGAATCCGTCGAAAGTGAATCTAGTATATGAACTAGTAATATAGGGTACGCATTGTGTTCACTTGTATGTTTCTATGTATTGTAGTATTTCTGATGTCCGTCTCCTCCCCACTACCTCTCTCTCTCTCTCTCTCTCTCTCTTTCTCACTCATATAATATATATATATATATATATATATATATATATATATATATATATATATATATATAATTGATAAGCGCTTCAGCCCATATATAGGATTCCCTTTATGTCCGAATGGTCAAAGTCGACTTTCTATCATTGTTTCAATAAATCAAAGTCGGCCTGTCTTCAAATTAAAGGCCCCAAGGACAGAGGCACTTGTCAGTTATAATTCCTCTTGGGTATATTTTGTTTCCTGGTTAAAGTTAATTCGATGCTAAATGATAATTACGGCTTAACATTTCATTATTTGCATACACATATATATGTGTGTGTATATATACTGTATATATATATATATATATATATATATATATATATATATATATATATATATATATATATATATATATATATAGATAGATAGATAGATAGATAGATATATTGATAAATAGACATGTATATGTAAGTTTATATATACAAACACAAATAACTGTGTACTTTTGGATATTCATGTATTAAATGTAGCTAAATGAACAGATGTTATACCCAGAATATTGAATAAACAGAATTAGAAAAAAAATGGAGGTAAATATTTGTTAATTGTATAATTAAGTCAAAGAAAATATTACCCGACTCCCAAGTGTCTTCAGAAGTGATCAGTTTGGTATTGACTAATGCGAAAAAATAATTTGTAGATCGGAGATTTTCGTTCGTGAAAGGTATCGTTCAGATTTAAATTTCTAATAAAAAATTCAGAGAGAGAGAGAGAGAGATCTACATATGAGATGAGAAGAGAGGATTTACATCTGAGAGAGAGAGAGAGAGAGAGAGAGAGAGAGAGAGCTAATTTACAGAGAGAGAGAGAGAGAGAGAGAGAGAGAGAGAGAGAGAACTCGATATACGTAGTTAGTCTAATTTACATCTGCAGAGAGAGAGAAGAGAGAGAGATTAACATCTGAGAGAGAGAGAGATAGATAGAGAGAGAGAGAGAGAGAGAGAGAGATCTACATTTGGCGATATACGTAGTTAGTCTAATTTACATCTGCAGAGAGAGAGAGAGAGAGAGAGAGAGAGAGAGAGAGAGAGAGAGAGAGAGAGAGAGAGAGAGAGAGAGAGAGAGAGAAAGTTCAACCTTTCAAAGAAGTTGTGTTCAAAGTTACTTTTATTCCCTAATGGTTTTCTTCGATACTAAATATCAGGATGATACACTGTTGAAAATTGAAATCGTGGGCAGGAATTGAAAAGTTTAATCGGCCGCTGCGAAGAAATTAAAAGGAAAAAAAAATAAGAAAGCAGTGGTGATATATTTACACTTCGATTACATATACATATACGTAGATGGGTATAGAGAGAGATATTCAACGGAGTTTATATGTATACAGTATATATATGTGTGTATAGATATATACACATATACATATATACTGTATGTATATAATATATATATTATATATATATACTGTATATATATATAGTTATTTATATATAAATATATACAGATATATAAAGCTATATATATTCAGTATATATATAAATATTATACAGATACAGTATATGTGTGTATATATCTATACACATGTATATATATATACTGTATTTATATAAATCCGTTGAATATCTCTCTCTATGCCCATCTATGTATATGTATATATAATCAAAGGGTAAAGATATCACCAGTGCTTTCTTATTTTTTTGTATCATCCTGATACAAAAAAAAGGCAATTATTTTCACCTTAACCTCAATACAACTTCTACCTGAAATAAGAAAGTGTTCGCAGATTTACCGGTATTGTCTGTGTTGTATACAAACACACACACGCACACACACATGCACACGCACACACACACACACACAAACTCATATCCATATACTACACAGACAATACCGGTAAATCTGCTAACACATTCTCATTTTAGGTAGAAGTTGTATTGGGGTTAAGGTGAAAGAGGTAAAATAATTGCCTTTTTCCAAGTACTCCATCCTCAGGTCATGATTGATAGGAATCTCTTCCAACATACGTCCGTCACGTTCTGAGATTAATCTCTTCCTCGCCGTAAGTTCCGGAAACCTTCTCGCGTCACCTTCGTATTCTTATGAATTGAAAGTATGTATGTATATGTACTTATAGTTTTATGTATATATATGTGTATGTGTATGTATATACATATATATATGTATATATAAATATTTATATATATAATATATATATTAAGTATATATTTATATATCTATACATATATGTATATTTATAAATTTATACATACATATATATTATATATATATATTTATATATATATATATATATATATATTTATATATATTATATACATACATATATATATGTATATATATATGTATATAATCATGAAGCTACAAAAGTCGCTTGATATCAAATTCACGCTGCCTCAGGAATATCCGCGATGGGGAATTATCACCGAAGGGGAATTTATAAGTCCATTTATCATATAAATTCCCCTTCGGTGATCTCGATCCATCGGGATATTCCTGAGGTACTTATCCAGCATTTGTAGCTTCATGATTTATATAAATGACGGTGTGATAAAAAAAATGTCATGAAGCTACAAATGTCGCTTAATATCAAATTCACGCTACCTCGGGAATTTCCCCGATGGGGAATTATCACCGTAGGGGAATTTATAAGTGATAAATGGACTGGTACTGCCGAGTCTCGATCCCACGACACAGATACTTATCCAGCGACTCCATTCTACGTTCTACCCACTGAGCTATCAAGATAGCTCAGTGGGATCGAGACTCGGCAGTACCAGTACATTTATCACTTATAAATTCCCCTTCGGTGATAATTCCCCATCGGGGATACTCCTGAGGTAGCGTGAATTTGATATTAAGCGACATTTGTAGCTTCATGACTGTATATAAATCACGGTGTGATAAAATATATATATATATATATATATATATATATATATATATATATATATATATATATATATATATATATATATATATATATATATATATATATTTGTTTTATGTGTGTGTGTGTGTAAATGTAAGTGTGTGATTTTCCAATGCTCTGGAAAAAAAAGTTCGAATGATATACAATTTATGTTTTTGGTGAGGTACCGAAAATTAAGTTTTTTCTAACTTTTCGCTCCAACTCTTGTCAGCAAGGTTATTTTAGTAACCAAGTTCGCAGTTGTTGAATGGAAGTTTAATAAAAAATCATGCATTTCAACTGAGGTATATAATTATACTTTTATGAGTTTTATCAGTTTTCCAGTCTGGAAAACCACTGTTTTTTTTAAAGTGCCACCTAGGCTATGCTATTTTCATCATTTACGCGTGTTTACGTACACGCACTATATATATATATATATATATATATATATATATATATATATATATATATATATATATATATATATATATATATATATATATATATATATTATATTTATATACTGTGTATATATGTACACACACACACACACACACACATATATATATATATATATATATATATATATATATATATATATATATATATATATATATATATATATATATATATATATATATATATATATATATGATGCTGGTAAATGTAAATGACACAGTCAAACTTGGAAGAGTGAGCAGAACGTGATTATAACTGCAAATCGAGAGCGTACATGTAAAGTAATTGTTGCCCTTGTAAAAGTGATTGAAAGCTCCCCCTGCCCTGAGCGTTTAGTGGTAAAAGAGGTCCATAAAATAAGTAAATAAATAAATGGAGTAAATATAAAAGATAAGTACCCAAAGCTGACATTTACTGGATGTCATTAATAAGAACTTATTTTGGGCAATATTATTTCTTACTTTTTAGTAGTGTTTAGATGTTTCCAGGTAGGTATATTATATGTTGTTTCAATTGCTAACCGTTTTTGCAGTCCTGTGTTCTTGGAAGCACCGAGCTCGTGAAAGCTAGTTAGTAGAGTGATGGTCATTTAGATTCTGTTCATCGCAATGCATGTATCATGTGGCCATGAGATCGTGATTTCCTGTTGTTGAATTGGTGGCATTTTATTTAAAATGAAAATTTCCTGTCGTAAAAAAACTGAAGTTGTAGATTTCCTTCGTTCTCAAGTTACATTACAAGATAGTGCCAGCAGAAGTAAGCAAATAATCAACAAGATTAACTTTATTGTAACATATTTGAAAGCAGACAAGTCCTCTTCAGGAAGAGTCGCGGATATGCGGAAACAGTTTCAGCCTGAATAGTATTGGGATCAGTGGCTGTTTACGAAGTGAATGATCTCAGAACAATAGCAATAGCAAACCTATTAGCAAGATTTGGATGCTGGGTGCATCAGATCCCAAAATATATTTCTGACGTTAGCGTTCGTAACAGCTTTACCGAAGCTGTTGGCAACAGAGGTTATTCAGAATCCCAGAGGATGTTCGTGCAATTGGAACTTCAGAAGTTCATGCGAAATTGCAGTGCATTTCTACCCCAATACTATTCTTCTTGCATTTTAATACTTTTTTATCTATTTATTAATTTATTTTTTCTTTCGTGTTTGTTAAGTGATGTCTCTTCTTTCTGTATTTAACTTTACTTCCTCTTAATTCTTCATAATGGACACCATGTTCTTTGGAAGCCTGAATTTCAAGCCAGTGGCCCCTGTGGGCTTGTTCCATATGAATAGGTTTCATCTACTGGATAATAATAATAATAATAATAATAATAATAATAATAATAATAATAATAATAATAATAATAATAATAATAGTCTCTTTTGCATTAGAGCTTTAAGGCAGATCCGCCCAGAGATATATTTAGTCTTTTGTGTATCAGTTTATTGGGTGGTGGAGGGGGCGGGGGGGGGGCCGGCGGTTGCTCATCTGCAATAACAAAAACCCTCATCATAACTTGCTCGAGTAACAACTGAGACACAATTAAGGGAAGAATTTCACGACATAATTAAATCCCAAACCGTTACAAGAGGCCAAAGACGGGAATGTGATGATATGAGTTTCAGCCAGCACAGTAGATGTAAACTATAAAGATACTTCATTTATGACACGTAGCCATATACAGCAGTAGAAGGCGGAAGCGTTTCTGCCGTCCCAGTTTTTCCAACGTTAAGATGAAAGTCAATCAGATTTAAAGCCAGTGCTTTACGTGTAGAGAAGAACGCTTAAAAAAAAAAAAAAAAAAAAAACCTAGTGGTTTGTTTCAGAGCGCCTTTGTGTGTATTTGAATGGAACTAATTATTTCTCTCTGAATGTATAGCACTGGTTTTACAGCTGACCGGCTTTCGTCATAACTTTGGGTAAAACTAAGACAGCAGAAACGTTTCTGCCTTTTACTGTTTTCCTTGTGGCCATTTGTCATAAATGAGGTCTCTTTATACTTTCCATCTATTCTCTTGTCTGTTACTTGGCTGTTACTCATATAATCACATTCCCGCCTTTGGTCTTTGGTAACGGTCTGAAATTTAATTATGTCGTAAAATCTTTCCTTAATTTTGTCTCAGTGTAGTCACCAGAGTAAGTTACGGTGAGGTTTCTTGGCATGGCGGTTGAGCAAACCCCCTCCCCCTCCCCACAACCGCCCACCGCCCCTTAGTATTCTTCAACCTGGTCATCTGAAACCGATGAACAAAAGAATAAATTTAACCAAATTCTTTAATTCCTTACTTGTGTCTCAGTAGTCACAAGAGCAAGTCACGTTGAGGCTTCTTGGTATAGCAGTTGAGTAAACGACCTCCCCCCTCCCCACAAGCCCCCTTAGTGTTCTTTTACCTGGTCATCTGAAACGGATGAACGAGAGAATAAAATTAACCAAACTCCTGAATTGTGTCTCAGTAGTCATAGGAGCACGTTACGATGAGGCTTCTTGGTGTAGCAGTTGAGCAACCTCTCCCTTCCCCCCCACTAACCTCCCCCTCCACCCGGTATTCTTTAACGTGATCATCTGCTGAAAACCGATAAACTAAGGAATTAAGTTACCAAAATTCTGTAGAAGAAGAAGAAGGCAGAAGGGGAAATTCACCAGACTGAAGGGGCCTGGTAGGAAATGAATGAGACTCGAATCAAAGCCTCCGTTTGGAGCCAATAAATTCAGGAGGCGCAGCCATGCGTTGACGCGGGGAGGGGGGGGCGCATCTCTGGGAGCTTAACTGCGGTTAGGGGGGGGAAATTGGTAGAGGGGGTTTTCCACAATGAAAATCCACTCTTTCGTCGCCGATTTTATTAGGCTCGTAATACAATCGGACGTCAGGGGAGGAGAATATCCTTTTCAAGGTCATTCGGTAGGAAACGGCTGCTAAATGTGGTGAATTTCTTCGATAAATGCAGCAGAAAGGGAGAATGACAGTTTTAGTTCTGACTGTTATTTAAAATGTGCACCACAAGCATAAGAAATCCATAAGTTGCTGTACAGATTTTTCTGTTTAAAAAAAAAAAAAAAAAACGGGAAAAATAAGTAAAAGAGAATAACGTTGGAACTGATGGCTAGAAAACAAGTAGCTAATAGGAAAAAGAACAGTGCAAAGAAAGGGAGGAATGGCATTAAGGAAAAGGTAATTATTAGAAATATGGAGAGTACTCTGGTGTTAACGATATCCGCGACTCATTCCCAAACAGCCGCGGAATTCTACGCGCCACAACACCAATTAACAATGTGTTCGAATTAGTTACCAATAAACGCGGCGGGGTCATGATGGGCCAGGGGCTCCATTAACAAAGACATCAGCAAAGGAAACATTTTGGGGGGGATGATACAAAACGTTTTTAAATCCTTTTTGTTGCGAATTCCATACAGCAATGCAATTACAAGCAACATACATTAATCATGGATTCCCGCGTCAGCTATATTTGCAAGTGTCAGAAACGGGCTAATAAATATTCCAAATGGTAATGAATTTTGCAATTGGTGTGTGTGTGTGTGTGTGTGTGTGTGTGTGTGTGTGTGTGTGTGTGTGTGTGTGTGTGTGTGTTCCCATAGGCGGCAAAGGGAGCGCTTGGAAATAACTCTTAACAAAAAAAAAAAAAAAAAAGCGAGGACGGTTCACGGGCCACCATGTAATTCGAAAATTTATGGCCTTTTGAAAATTATCATACAGATAAATTCGGTATCATTGTGGCTGCGGTTGATGCTTCTATTAACATAATCTAAATTCCCATCGCTACAAAAAAAAATAATAAAAGTGAGTTTCATGGCCTTTTTAATTAAAGAACCGCCGGCGATAAAAAAAAAATGTCACCTGTAAAAATTGTAATAAAACGATGCAGAGGACTTCAAATAAATGAATAATTAGAGGAAACAGTAATGTTCAACTTTTATGTTTTTTAAAATTCACATTTAGCGAAATCTAATCACCGTAAACCCGAGGTAATGCAAGCACAATCATGCATTCTTCTACATACACTATGCGAATGCATGCCAGCGAGAAGAATTAAAAGGAGAAATAAACCGTGAATGTTGTGTGAGTGATGAACTGCGTCGCGTTAATGCAGAAAGAAGCTGCTTTAGCGTCATCTCAGTCTGTGTAATGAGCTTCCTCTATCATCGCTGTCAGGTCTGTGAGAGCGAACCTTTAGCTTCGTTGAACGGGACAAAATTACTTTCAATCTCGTTTTCCAAAGACGTGTTTTCTGTTTTTCTCAAGAAATTTGGGTTTCTGGACTTTTACGCATTGTTCAGTTTTGCACACACACACACACACACACACACATATATATATATATGACTGGTGAGAGTCAAACTATTTTACTGGATAAACATACATGCAATAGGATTTGGACATGACTAAAAAAATCTATGTACGCATTCATTTCAAATTATGCCATGAGTGTGAGACCTCTGGCTAGAAAATTTCGAAAGTAACCTTATCAGTTCTTCAGTAGTATGCCTTGGGCTGCGTTCACACTATAGTAAAAACATGTCATAAACACCGGTAAACTTATTGCAAAACACGTTACAAATAGGTTCACAACATGTCAGCGACCGCAAGTGGAGAATGAATCGTAAGCGAATGATGGATAATAGTTGTGTGTAGCGCTTGCTAGGGTTACCATTAAGTCGTTGACTTGCATTTAATTTGTTGGTGATGGGTATGCGATATGTTGCCGACGTGTATTTAATCTGTTGGTGATTTGTATGCGATATGTTGCCCACGTGTTTTTAATCTGTTGATGTACAGTATATGCGATATGGTGCCGACGTGTAATTAATCTGTTGGTGATGTGTTTGTGATGTGTTGCTGACGTGTATTTAACCTGTTAGTGATGTGTATGTGATATGTTGCCGACGTGTATTTAATCTGTTGGTGAAGTGAATGTGATATGTTGCCGACGTGTATCTAACCTGTTGGTGATATATATGCGATATGTTGCCAACGTTTTTGGCATATTTTACTGTATGAAGTGTGAGCGCAACTTAAGAGGTGAAGATTCCGTTTAGTCTTGAATGCGCTTGAACTTTGACCCTCATCCCTAGTGTAGCAATTGGTAGTCCTTTCACTGTCAAACACTCAGGTGAGTTGGGCTTGGGTTGGACGCACCAGTCACGGGGAATTAAAAAAAAAAAAAAAGTTTCATATGAATACCCTGATGGGAATGGTACTTATTCTCTTTTTAGGATGCTGGCGGGGGTTGGGGGGGGCAGGAGTTGTTAAATCCAAGATACATACAAATTGATTGAATAAAATAATTTTCTTAAAGCATAAATTCTGTTTTAATAAATATTTTAGCTTCTCATAAGGTTTTGTTCGATTTAACTATTTTACGTACTGGGGCATTAATAGGCTTGTGTGATTTGTCCGAATGTTTAAGTGGGACTTTTTAAAGTTTAGTAAATAAATACTTCTCAAGCAAATAAGTTTTTTCGTTGTCGGCACCTCAGTTGTTGTTGTAACCCATTATATTATAGACACGAGTCGGTCGATAATCAAAAAAGAGTGTACAGTCACTTCAGCAACTTGCCATAACGTTAACCAGAAATCTGAAACCTTCTGAAGTGATTTCCAGCTCCCGTGGCTGATTTTGGATGTAATACCTCTTCCGCTGCCGTGTTATCAGAATAGAATCTGCGGACCCTCTCGATTTGGGAAGCATTTTGAGAACAATAGCGCCCAGAACCTTCAAATTCTACTCGGGGGACTTTCAACCAGAGGACAAGCTTTGGGTCGAGCTCTCTCTCTCTCTCTCTCTCTCTCTCTCTCTCTCTCTCTCTCTCTCTCTCTCTCTCATACACACACCTCAGAAAAATATTTCTCTCTCTCTCTCTCTCACTCTCTCTCTCTCTCTCTCTCTCTCTCTCTCTCTCTTAAATGTACACACACACACACACACACATATCTAAGAAAACTCTCTCTCTCTCTCTCTCTCTCTCTCTCTCTCTCTCTCTCTCTCTCTCTCCAGAGAAGGCCAGTAGATTCACTTCTTTTTTTCGTTCTCAAAATTTCGCCTTCCTCGCTTTCTTTCGGAACCCGACACATCTGAGGGACATTGGTAGAAAATTTTTTTAATCCAATTCCTGGTGCGTCCTGATTAGGAGTAAATGTATAATTGACGTGCGAGTCGCGGACCTATTAATGACGCAGGGGGGCCTTGCTGCTGATGACGCCGGATAATGAGTTACTGCGGAAAAGGCTTTTGGGGACGGATGCTTAGCATGGAAAGCAGCAGAAGGAGGAGGGTCTCCACAGGTAAAATTTTGGGGGGCGGGGGTTTTGGGGAACGCTGCTGCTGAAAGGAAAACTCAGAATGAATGAATGAATGCCATACCGACTTGGAGGTATGATCGATTGTCGATTAGGAACATTTTGACATTTGCTGAATATTTGGGTTTTAATAATAATAATAATAATAATAATAATAATAATAATAATAATAATTATTATTATTATTATTATTATTATTATTGTTGTTTACCAAAAACAAAATGTTTATTTAATAGCAGCAAGTGAGGTAGCCTAATGCGGTTAAGGTCTTGGTCACGTTAACTGTTGTTATTATTATTATTAATTATTATTATTATTATTATTATTATTATTGTTGTTTACCAAAAACAAAATGTTTATTTAATAGCAGCAAGTGAGGTAGCCTAATGCGGTTAAGGTCTTGGTCACGTTAACTGTTATTATTATTATTATTATTATTATTATTATTATTATTATTATTATTATTATTAAAACCCAAATACTCAGTAAATGTCAAAATGTTCCTAATCGACCATCGATCATTATTATTATTATTAAACATAAACAAGGGAGAATTCCATTTACGTTCAACTAAGCAGTTTCCACAGAATGGAATTCACTTGAAACAAATAGTGACCACTATTCAAAGAAATGAATGAGTGAGCTTCTTCAAAACCAATCAAAAGATAGGTAAGTGTGCCCTCTTATACCCACAAGCAGTGACTGTAGGAAGCCAATTTTACAGAGGGTTTGGCAGATCACTGAAGGTTCATTAATTTAAGAAAGGATGTATTTTCATTTTGTAAGTCTTTTCAGTGTCTGTTACAAACTTGTACAGTATTCAGAAACTTTACTCTGGTTTGTTATAAGACTTCTTATCTCGTCCTTTGTTGTAAATGATATTTGAGCCGCTTATTGGAGAATTTCTTTGTACTTTACGGCATGCTACCTACTGTTGTTAAGCGAGTTGCTATCGTGTGAGGATTATAAATACACACACATATATGTATATATATTATTGTAGAAAATATATACAAATATATACATTTGTGTTTTCAATTTTTCTATCAGTTCAGGAAAGGAGAGGCATTCACCTCTTGAGCCAGCTCCTTTAACGATAAACTGCGAAACGGTGAAAAAAGATGTAAAATGCATTAATGCGTACATTAAAGCTTTAAACTAGCTTCAGACTCACGCAACACACGTCTGCCTGCGCTGTGCAACCGTATCCATGACGACCTCGCGTCGCAATGTTTTGATTCCGCCGATCGTGTGTTGCTATATTTTAATGAGGCACAGGACCCAGGGAGCACTCTCGTCTCTCGCCACTCGACCAATTTCGAATGATCATCGTCCTGTTGCAATGTAAAGATAGAGAGAGCAATAATACCTTGTTATTTTCGTGTCGATTGTCTCCGCTTGTTGTCCTCCTGCAGCGTTTGATCGGGGGATGAACGCTTATTACGACTGATTGGTGTATTGGAATAGCGTCTCAGTCAGCCGCGTACGCTGTCGGGTATTGTCGTCGTGCTTTTCGATTAATTGGCTGGCGTCCTTTTGTGACGTTTTGCCGTTTCCCTAAGTCGTCTTCGGGGATGTTGTCGTTAGTGTAATTGCTTTCGACGTCGTTGTTGGGGCTCTTCTTCATACGATTATAATTATTATTATTGGTTTTGTTGTTCCACACCATCTTCTTATCATTGGTATTTGAGACAGTTCTTGTAATATTGCTTCTGTTTATTTATCTCCCATTTCTTTCGTAATGTAATATTCATATATACATATATATATTTGTATATATATATTTATATATGTGTAATATATACATATATATATATATATATATATATATATATATATATATATATATATATATATATACTTTTTTAATGTATTGCGGAACTGCTCTCCCTTAAAAATAGTCATGTTCCTGACAACAAGCTTAATTTTGACCAAAGGTTAATTTTCATTCTGCCAGAATAGCCATTTTGTTCTGTCAGAAGTGAAGTTTTATGAAAGTCGAGTTTTAGTCAAAGGTACGTTTTCTTCGGTCAAAAACGAATTGTATTTTTCGACTAGAAGAAATGGAACTGTGTTGAAACTACACACCGTGAGTCTCTTTGAGACAGCAATCGTTTCCATGAGACCTCAGAATCGTTTGATCAGTGGAAACTCTGGCAGTGAGACGATTACTCCCAATTAGATCGCTGCGTTGCCGATTTAACTGGAGCTTAAGCGATTAGCTGTTGATAGGTCTTTATGGCGGTTTGAAAGAACGAATTACTGATATGTTTAGGGAATTCATTTGTTCTCCCTCTTATTGACCAGGTTTCAGTCATGTCGATGAAATAGTTAAAATATTTTTCTTTGCATAATGTATTTGTTGGCAGAGTTTTATGACGTTATTTCAGGTTTGACCTCTTACGTTTTTGGAATGGATCCTGGGAGTGACCGTAGTTGTTGGGACGCCAGTTTACAGAAATCAGTAATAACTGCATATCATTTCCAACCTGGGTTCCAGATTTCGTGGGAGAAGTACAGAGAACAGAATGTAAATGACAAAGTCAAGAGGAGTAAATGAGGCACATTACGCAGATGAGAAAAGAATCGGAACAGCCGCCACTCATTTTTGTGAACACTCGAAGACTTTGGTGTCCATGTGCGCAATGAGCAGTCATGTTTGGAATCAGTAATTATCAAGCTTTTAAATATACGTGCTAACTCTTCTGTAAAGACAATTTATATTCTTGATAAAGATATGTTTGTTTTTAAATTTTAAAATAAGTGGAAAGTACAACTCATCCATTTAGTGTACTCCAGATTTTTAGGGTAAACCTAGACTCGACTAAGGAGGCTAGAAACGCTGGGGACTGCTTATCTTGAAGAAGAATCTCGTTCTGTACAGTTTTCTTAAGTATTGTCTTGGTTTAGACGGATAAGAAGTACGCACGAACACGATCCCTGTAACAGCTCCTGTTAACAAAAGACGTCTGATGTAAAGACATGTATTATGACCTAAGAGCTAAAGAAAGTCCCCATCATCCAGGTGGTGGGTGGGTGGCACCCACTGACCTCCCGGCACGAGACGACAAATGGGGTTTATCTCTCTCAGAAGGCGTCAGGTTATAGTAACGACCCTACGGTAATTATCCTAAGAAATGGATGGGTCCCCTGGCTGCTCACGGTCCAAATAAGATATATTTGACCCTGGTCTGGCTGAGCTTTGTGTGTGCGTGTGTTTATTCGTTTATTGTCTGTTGTGGTTTATTACAGGAAACGTTATCTCGTTCCGGTGAGTCATTCTCTCTCTCTCTCTCTCTCTCTCTCTCTCTCTCTCTCTCTCTCTCTCTCTCTCTCTCTCTCTATCTATATATATATATATATATATATATATATATATATATATATATATATATATATATATATATATATATATATATATGTGTGTGTGTGTGTGTGTGTGTGTGTGTGTGTGTGTGTATATGTATGTATGTTATTTATTTATGTATACG
>NC_089769.1:12394583-12397083 GCF_040412425.1 Macrobrachium rosenbergii | reverse complement strand
GGAGTTCTCTCTCTGTCTCTGTCTCTCTCTCTCTCTCTCTCTCTCTCTCTCTCTCTCTCTCTCTCTATTCTGGTTCTGTCTCTGATATTTAGTTCATTCTTTCTTGGGGAGTCTTACAAATCGTTTCTTCATCCACAAGTCTGTTATTGAACCTTTTCGTGTTTCCTTTCATCGTTTTCTTATGTCACTCTTTCTTGTAAACGCGAGTCTTCGGATATGTCATGCTTCTGCCTCTTTATTTCATGCCCTTGCCAGTGTTTCAGTTTTAATTGTGTTTCCACTTTTTTCTTAGTTGCCCTTCTGTTGTACTCTCTTTCGCTACTTTCATTTTACGACTCCTTTACTTTTTCTCTTTTATCTAACCTGCCCCTTCTGTATTTCTTTCGGGTTTCCCTTTCCTGCCCTTTTATTTACACAGCGTTTTGCCCCTCCTCTTATTGTGCTTGTTAACTTTATCTGTTATTTCACCGCTCGAGGCCTTTTACGCCTCTTCCCTTCTGGGACTTTTAACTTTGTGTTTCTGCCTTCATTCTGGGAGCCTTAAAAGGTCAGGAGGAGAAGAAGAAGAACGCTGGAAGAATGTCTATTAAGGTGATGTAGTGGCGGTCGAAATTTTCGTGCTGAGGAGGAGCTCCTCCCCTCTTGATGGTTTTCGTGGCTCTGTCCAGTTTATTTGGTTGCCAGAGTTTTATAAGCCCTTGTCTCTTTGAGTCTCCGAATTGTTACCTTCACATTGGCAGCAGTGTCATTCGTTGATTTAACTGTCCTTGCGGATTTTGTTCAGCTTGTATTTTTGGCTGGTTTGTTATGGAGTTGTCTTTTTGTGCAGATTTTTGGTTTTGAAATTGTCTTTTTATGCAGTTTTGCTTTGACATTTCGTTTCTGCGTGGATTTTTGTTTTGAAATTGTCTTTTTATGCAGTTTTGCTTTGACATTTCGTTTTTTTGTGGATTATTGTTTTGAAATTGTCATTTTATGCAGTTTTGTTTTGACATTTCGTTTTTTTGTGGATTATTGTTTTGAAATTGTCTTTTTATGCAGTTTTGTTTTAAAGCCGTCTTTTTATGCGGATTTTTGCTTTGAAGTCGTCTTTTTATGCAGATTTTGATTTAAAATAGTCTTTTTATGCAGTTTTGTTTTTAAATTGTCTCTTTATTTAGTTTTGCTTTGACACTTGAGTATCTGTTCATTCCAGTTCTTATGTGATGAAATTTTATTTATTGTTTCAACTTTTTTTCCTAATTTTTTCGTAAATTCTCTCGTTTGCCTTTGATGATTTTGCCCCTAATTTGCATGCAATTATAGGTGCCAGTTTAGCTGCTGTTTATGCTGATGATGAAGTTTGCGTGTGGAATTTTAGGTTTTAGTGTCTTAGGAGAATTTTCCTTTGGAAATAAAGTTTTGTCTCCTTTAAAATTTTATGTTCGGAAGCCTGTCTTTGCTGTGGAACTGATTTTCTCTGTTATTTTAGTGGGTCTGGTGTATTTTTTTACATGTTAAATATCTTTGCTAGATTTGTCCAAAGGTTCTCTGGTTATTCAGTGCTTTCTCAGTTGTCTTTGTTCATGCCAATTTTATTCACTTAGGTTTTATTATACTAATTTGGTTGTTCTTTGCGTATTTATGTGTAATATAGATAATTTTGTGTCTGTTGCAAGTCTAGGGTACGTTTAGGCTGTACATTATAATTGAATATATTTTTCATTTTTTTTCTTTCTTGGTAAGAGTAATAATGAAATTTTTTATCTTATTCATTTGTTATCATTATTTTTGCAGTTGCTGAAATTAGTTGTATATGATGCTTTAACAGCGACAACATTGTCAGACTGAGAAGAGTCCAATGTTAATTCTCACATCAGTAGCCTTTCGTGCTCAGTCATCAGCGGGGTTTATAATACAGGTATTTACAAAGGTACTGGGCGGTTGGCTGGCGTCACGGGATGTTCCACATTTAAAGAAACCTTACAGTTGAGAAAATTAGTTTTACTAAGGATGAAATGTAAGTCAAAGGTATTCGACTCGCTCATGCTTTCGTCCACGAACGGTCTCGGCTACATTTCTCTGTAGTCCTTGGGTAGATTCGTGTAGACTGCTGTGCTTGATGACTGATGAGAACAGGAACTCGCTGTTTTGAATTGTTATCATTACGGCCGAGTAATCATCTGCATTTTTAGAAATATCAGCTGACAAGGACAGTAATTATTTCAAAGCGTATTTGTAATTACGTCTGAATTTTTTTTATACCTTTGTATGAACACGGATGGGTGCAGAAGGCGTTATCCTTCTGTAACTAAACTGTGACGTGGTGATAAGGTTGATAATCCCATTGCCTTGCATACGAACTCGCTCGCGCTCACACACGTATGTCTGAAGCAGAAACAAGAGTCAGATTGAAAATAAATGAGGTGTTGGAAAAGCGGCCTCACCATCAAAGAGTAAGGCTGTGAAAGCTTCTTCACATAAGTAACGTTTTCAATTTCTTATTGACAAGAATAGGCTA
>NC_089769.1:12387083-12389583 GCF_040412425.1 Macrobrachium rosenbergii | reverse complement strand
GAATGGGAAGTGAAGGTGAAAAGAGACTTAGAAAAATGACAGATGTTAAAAACAACTGTATTTTTGCATTCGTGATCGTGATCAGCGGAACTGCATTATACCCAGTTTGAAGGAAAAGTCCACGGGAGAAGTAGAAGAAAAGGAAGAATAATGAAATGTAATAATGAAAGAAGGACGAGATAAATGAAAGAGAAGAAGAAAACGAAGATAATGCAGAAGAGAATCAGACTGTTGTGGAATGGAAGGAATGAGGAGATAGGCGAGAGAGGAAAATGGAGCAGAAGAGCCCCTAAATTGTAAGTGTGAAAAGGGAATAGC
Organism: Macrobrachium rosenbergii; assembly: GCF_040412425.1. Classification (NCBI taxonomy): domain Eukaryota; kingdom Metazoa; phylum Arthropoda; class Malacostraca; order Decapoda; family Palaemonidae; genus Macrobrachium; species Macrobrachium rosenbergii. The sequence goes on along the minus strand of NC_089769.1, from coordinate 12,389,265 downwards.
GAAATTCGAAAAACGCTCAATCGAATGGGTGAGAAAAGAGAGAAGAGCCTCCGAATTGAATGCGCAGGAAGATAGATGACAGAAAGAAGAATGACGTAACAGATACGAGGAATGGAAGGCGTGCAACGGAGAGAGAAAAGGAAATAAAAGCAGAATGGAGAGGAAGAGAAGACTGAGATGAGAGAAACGTAGAATCGAAGGATGAAACGGAGAGGAAAAACGAAAGAAAACCAGAATGGAGAGAAAGAGGAGACTGCGATAACAGAAACTTGGAACCTAAGATGTGGGAGGGAGAGAAAAAGCGAAAGAAAAGCAGAATGGACGAGAAGCCTTGCCCTGGGAGCAGTTGCATTGCAAATGAGCGAGACAATTAATACTGGCTGAGGGGAATCTACGGTCACTGCACGCGGCCATTCGGGGCGACTTGACTAATCCGCTCCGTAAGAAGTTCAACTCCTGAGCTACTTAACGACGACGCTCCGTGTGGCTGTCGCCTCCTTCCTCGATGGGAGGAAGAAGCTGAAACCTTACGAAAGGAGGAGAGGGCTTTAGGGGCGGGGTAGGGTGGGGTAGGGGCCTGCTTTTAACGGATTTCTTCTTTCTTCCGTTGCAAACAAAGAGCTCTCTCTCTCTCTCTCTCTCTCTCTCTCTCTCTCTCTCTCTCTCTCTCTCTCTCTCTCTTTAGCATTAGATCAGAAAGTCCTTTCTTTCCTATCTCCAAGAAAGTTCTAATAGTCTCTCTCTCTCTCTCTCTCTCTCTCTCTCTCTCTCTCTCTCTCTTTAGCATTAGATCAGAAAGTCCTTTCTTTCCTATCTCAAGAAAGTTTCTTATTTTAGCATTAGATCAGAAAGTCCTTTCCTTCTTATCCAAGAAAGTTCTAATATAGTATCTCTCTCTCTCTCTCTCTCTCTCTCTCTCTCTCTCTCTCTCTCTCTCTCTCTCATTTTAGCTTTAGATCAGAAAGTCCTTGCTTTCTTATCTCCAAGAAAGTTCTGATATAGTCTCTCTCTCTCTCTCTCTCTCTCTCTCTCTCTCTCTCTCTCTCTCTCTCTCTCTCTCTCTCTCTCATTTTAGCTTTTAGTCCTTGCTTTCTTATCTCAGAAAGTCCTCTCTCTCTCTCTCTCTCTCTCTCTCTCTCTCTCTCTCTCTCTCTCTCTCTCTCTCATTTTAGCATTAGATCAGAAAGTCCTTTCTTTCCTATCTCCAAGAAAGTTCTAATAGTCTCTCTCTCTCTCTCTCTCTCTCTCTCTCTCTCTCTCTCTCTCTCTCTCTCTCTCTCTTTAGATCAGAAAGTCCTTCTTTCTTATCTCAAGAAAGTTCTAATATAGTCTCTCTCTCTCTCTCTCTCTCACTAATGCCATATACATGCCATTTTAATACCACACATATAAATGTGTCAGTTTTTTTGTCAATTTTATGTATATGACTGTTTCATATTTCATATGAAATAAATCTTTCAAGATGAAGTATGCAGAAACCTAGTTTTATACGAGCAACTTTGATCTCTCTCTCTCTCTCTCTCTCTCTCTCTCTCTCTCTCTCTCTCTCTCTCTCTCGTTAATGGAGGATTACAGTTCGTTTCGTATCGCATTAAGGAGCTGGGTCTTCCTAACTAAGTTATCTCTCTCTCTCTCTCTCTCTCTCTCTCTCTCTCTCTCTCTCTCTCGTAATTTTGAGAAAAGTGAACGATGTAAATAATTTAGGTAAAGCATTTCCTCCCCCACCCCGCATCTGATCAGCTTCAGTAGTTGTCACCTCACTGTATAATTCATACAGTCTGTCTGTCTGTCTCTCTCTTTCTGAGAAATCGTTACTTATGCATTCGTATCAATATAATGATGATAGTGCGATAGCGATATAAACGGAATACAGAATTACCTCCCACGTGAAAACAACAGCAGTGATGTAAGTGATAAAAGGAGTGACTTATAAATAATAAAACGAAATGTGTATCCGTAGGTATTTGACGAAGTAAAGCATCTATACTGCGCTTGTTAAACTCCGTGCCTATGCTTGCCGTCGTCTAGCTCCTGTTTATCCTCTGCACCCTTAAAAACAAATTTTCAGATTGTAATAATAATAATAATAATAATAATAATAATAATAATAATAATAATAATTCATTTATTTCCACGGCACGTTGGTCCGAACTTCGTTTGGCAGTATGTTGTGTGCCTAGGG
>NC_089769.1:12367083-12377083 GCF_040412425.1 Macrobrachium rosenbergii | reverse complement strand
ATTACTGGAATTCCATTCCTGATAAGTGATCCTATACCAACAGAGTAATGCTTTACCTGTATTATGGTCGAGGGTCGCGTTCCCGAGTTACGAACTTTTTTTATTTTAATCGACCTGAAATTAGACAACATCTTTGCCATCTCATTTTCCTTTTGTCATTTTACAGACAGAAATTCTCCGCCTAACTGAATTAATGAAATGAGCATACTGCCGCGTGGCGTGAACATAACCAGAATCCCATCAGCGAATTGTTTTGGGGGTAATTTCTGTGTGAAGTTATAATTACAAACGTGGCCGGGGCTCAATTATACATCTCAGTACGTGAGTATTTCTAAAGGGCGGAAGGACACTGAAATTTGACGTGAAAAATTACCTTGAAAATTTCAAAGGAAAAAATAAGCGCGAAAAATTAAAGGAAAAAAATTAGCTTGAAAATTTCAAAGGGAAAAGTTTTAATAATATTGGAAAAATTCAGAGAAAAAAACGTTTGAAAAATTCAAATGAGAAAATAAGCTTGAAAAATTCACAGGAAAAAATAGGCTTGAAAAAATCAAAGAAAAAATAAGCTTAAAAAATTCAAGAGAAAAAATAAAAAAAGTTAAGTATACCTTACTTTAACCAGACCACTGAGCTGATTAACAGCTCTCCTAGGGCTAGCCCGAAGGATTAGACTTATTTTACGTGGCTAAGAAGGTTACCTAGAGAAAAAATAAGCTGGAAAAATCCAGAGAAAGCGAAAGGTTAGAACCAATGGACCATAAATTGAAAGCCAAAGGAGAGGGATTAAGGAAGTGAGTTATCATTTGAAAACCTAGAAAACGGTGAAAACAAATGTATAACAGGAAAACTGAAAATAAGACAACAAAATAAGGATATTGGGGAGAAAAGAACATAATGGAAGCAAGCTGCGGACCTGAGCAAAATCATTCCTGGAATAACATTCCTAAAGATATTCCGCGAGAAAGTTTTTTTTCTTAATTTTTTTTCTGCTTTCGTTTGCCCAAATCTGCGGTTTTTCATTTTCGCTCCACAGGGAAAGGTGCCCTTTAATGAGAGAGAGAGAGAGAGAGAGAGAGAGAGAGAGAGAGAGAGAGATAGAAAATCACCTGGGCGCCCTTAATCTGATTGATTATCTTCTAACTCGATTTGGAAAAGCCATTCCCACTGAAATTGTGTCATAAGTTGTGAATTTCGTGCCTAATGCCATCATTATAATCAATTTTCGGACAGAGATTCTCATTATTATCTTCAAATGTAACTTTCGAGAAATGGAGCCGCGTTGCGAGATATTTGCCAGCGTAATTATAACATGAAAAAGAAAAATTGCAGTGATGATGATCATGTAACAAGATATTTTGGAAGTTAATTGAAAAACATTTGACCTAATTAGCCTTATGCTTAGGCCTACCTGTCCCCTCACTGTTTTACTGACAGGTGTAATTGAAATTTTACCACCAACGCTTATGATTAAATTAAATACAGTTTAACAGTGACGTACAAGCGTTAGACTTAGGTGCATCTAAAATTCCCAAAATAACAAAGAGATTATTTTTTACAGGAAAGTTCACCGTCTGGGCGTCCAAATAAACAGTCCCACATCCGTAGAACATAAGGAATTTCTTAGATAATCCAGAATCGTTGGTGCAGAAACCCCCCACCCCCACCCCCCACCCGCCACCAGCCATTTTGCTAATACTGCAGAAATTCACAATTTCAATTGAATTCTCCAGAACTTTTGAGTTTTCTCTCTCCAGGAGGAAAACGGAAAACCGAGAGAAATATGAAATGAAAAGAGAGAAAGTTATTCGGCGAGAATCATTCTACGCAGGGTGATGGAAGAAGCACTCCCTCTTATAAATAAGGGAGGAAAAGAAGCCGCCGCATGGTACGGAATAACTGTTGGATGATAGAATTCCCGGCTCCTTTATCTCTCTCCTTGATTTTGAAGGGGAAGGAAAGGGAAAAATTCCCTCGTGCAATCCGAGGAGAAGGCTTCGGCTCCTGCAAGAACTCCTTGATTCCTCGCGGCGACAGGAAATCGCGTGGCTCTTTTTCCTGAAGGTGACGTGAATTATGCAAAGTGGGAAAGTAATAGAGAAATCACGCAAGTCGCTACCCACGTAATTCTCTCTCTCTCTCTCTCTCTCTCTCTCTCTCTCTCTCTCTCTCTCTCTCTCTCTCTCTCTCTCTCTCTCTCAACTTTAACGCTTGAGCTCAACTGGGTTTGATTATCCTTTTGAGTTTGTCGTTGTAAATTTCTTATCTTGCACTTCAAAAACTCTCTCTCTCTCTCTCTCTCTCTCTCTCTCTCTCTCTCTCTCTCTCTTTCTCTGAGCAGTTTAGCGCTTGCTTCTGATCAACAGGGTTTGATTATCCTTTCAAATTGTCGTTGTAAATGTCTTATCTTTCAGTTCAAAAACTTCTCTCTCTCTCTCTCTCTCTCTCTCTCAGCTGGGTTTGATTATCCTTTTAAATTGTCGTTGTAAATGTCATATCTTTCAATTCAAAAACTCTCTCTCTCTCTCTCTCTCTCTCTCTCTCTCTCTCTCTCTCTCTCTCTCTCTCTCTCTCTCTCTCTCTCATTATTTACCCTTCAAGCTTAAACAGCATATTTACTAACCACTGCAATAATCACAGCAGTGTGAATAAAAAAATTAAATGTGAAAATCAACATTCTCTCTCTCTCTCTCTCTCTCTCTCTCTCTCTCTCTCTCTCTCTCTCTCTCTCTCTCTCTCTCTCTCTCTCGAACGTTTCAGCCATAAGCGACTTGCTTTCTATTGGATTTTCCTTTAAGGTTATTACCCTTTGATCTTTCAGCGATTTTTTGGGGCTTATTTTTTCTCTCGTCCTTTTTGGGGATTTATTGGTAACTTTCTTTCACGAAATTTTTTTTTTTACACCTGCATCATATTTATTTCATGAAATGTGGTGTAACGTAGTTTTTCTGCCGATTTTTTTTTTTTCAGAAATATATTTTCAGTCTATTCGAAATGTCATATTTTTATCCTTCACCAATTGTTTATTTTTCATGGCATTACTTCCTCTCAGACATTTAGAATTTTTGTTCAGAAATATATTTGCAATGTACTCGAAATGTCATATTTTTATCCTTCACCGAACGTTCATTTTTGTCATTTGCCCAAATGTTTATTGTTGTCCGTCATCAAATGTTCGTTTTGTCCCTCATCGAACGTGTAATTTATGGAAATTTTTTCATTCACAAAAATTCAGATTTTTCTCGAAGTGTTTCGTCGTCTTTCCCTAAAATGTTTAGTATTGAAAGCTAATTATGTAGTCATTGTTCCTTTGTTTTTTCCTCTCGCAAAATATTTCTGTTGTGTTACATGATTGTGTCTATTGTGTTCTTTTCTGAAGCTTCTTTTGTGTGTTGCGAGCATAATGAAACGTCTTGACGCTCGGGGGAATATTCTCTCTGCTTTTTCATGCAGTAGCTTTTGTTGTGCTAAAGACGGAAGATTATCCTCGTTTTTACTAGCAGTTATTTTTTTTTAATTATTATGAGGAATCCTTTAGTATTTAGTGATAATTCGTATCTCTTCCTTTCTTATTTAAAATAATCCTCTCTCTCTCTCTCTCTCTCTCTCTCTCTCTCTCTCTCTCTCTCTCTCTCTCTCTCTCTCTCGTCGCCTCTTATTCCCGATTGTCATTTATCCCCTTTAATTACCTCCACTTCATCCTCGCATCCGTCGCAGGAGCACCTTTTTCATGCCTCCTTTTTTTCCTCTTATTCTTTCTTTCTCTCTCTCTCTCTCCCTCCCTTTCCTTTGCTTTCGTTTCCTTTGGCCCTCACGCCCTTAAGGTGAAGGAAATGCGTTGCCGTCGACAGATAACGCCCGTGAGTGTGCTTGGGTCTGCTCGGTTTTGTCTGTCTGTCTGACTGTCTTGCTCTGTTTCTCTCTTATTTTTTTTTTCCTTGAATTTTACCTGTTCTTTTATTGTCTGCCTGAGTAAAGCGTTTTTGTTCGTCTTACTGGATGTTTTTTTTTTTTTTTTTTTTTTTTTTTTTTTTTTGGTGTCGCTGTCTGTCTGTTCTCGTGTTTCCTAATCGTCACTTCATGGACGGAGCGCGAGTGATTCTCAGTTTCCGTCGGTTCGTACGTTCTTATTTATGTTTCCTGTGTGTCGCGTTTGAGTTTTATTTTAATGCAGTGCGTGTTTATCTCTGTGTCTGCCCATCTTGCATTTTTTTTTTTTTCTTTTTGGTCATCTTTGCCTGCGCCGTCTGCGGCGATTGTGCAATTCTCTCCGAGTCTTGCTTGGTTGTGTTCTTCATTCCTCATTTTGAGTTTTCTGTGAAAGAAACCTATTGTGCAGGCTTTGTCTGTCCGCCCGCTTTATTCTGTCTGCACTTTTTCCTATCCGCACTTTTTCTGTCCGCCCTCAGATCTTAAAAACTACTGAGGCTAGAGGGCTGCAAATTGGTATGTTGATCATCCACCCTCCAATCATCAAACATCCCAAATTGCAGTCCTCTAGCCTCAATAGTTTTTATTTTATTTAAAGTTAAAGTTAGCCATAATCCTGCTTCTGACAACGATATAGGATAGGCCACCATCCGGACCGTGGTTAAAGTTTCTTGGACCGCGGCTCATACAGCATTATAGCGAGACCACCGAAAGATAGATCTATTTTCGGTGGCCTTGATTATGCGCTGTACAGAAAACTCGGTTGCGCCGAAGAAACTTTGGTGCATCTTTTACTTGTTACTTATGAGAATCGTACCTTTGTTTGTCCAGTCTTTGTCCGCTATATGCAGTGTATCTATATACCTTCGTCATTATATCATCACAGTATATCAGCAGTAGTTATATTCTCTTTGGTGATCTGAACAAAATGTAGAATACATTAAATCTTTGCAATTTCTGTTTTGGTTTAAATGCTCTTCCAGACTCGTACTTGTGTTATGCCTCCAGTTATTTGGTAATGCACTGCTTCTGATCATTGGTGTTGAGCAGTTCATTTTACTAAATGTCATTCCGAATATATTATGTGCTTGAACAAAAAACGAGAAGTAAAGGCGCTTTCCATGACGGCACGAGAGTGAAGGTGGATCTGCTTAGCTCTTGTGAACGTATTGTCTTGTTAAAGTCGTGATTTATTCTTACCCTTCGTCGCAGCGCAAAGGAGCAAATCGTATTTTGCAATATTCAAGATGAGTCTTTTAGATTAGCTCAAAGGAAATTGTGGTAACATAATTCTGACAGGATGTAATGCATGATCTTGCAAATAACCGTTTGGAAATATGCTGAAGTGTAATCAACTTAAGGTGAATTACGGGAAACCAACGAGTTTCATAACACCGGCTACAGACGTGATCCTTCAGTCATATTATCCCTTGGTGCTTTCAATCTCCACCCGTAATGACTTGTAAAGGATCCTTCCATAATTTCACAGGATCAAAGTAACCTTAGAAGCGTCGCTGATCCGTTTCATACCCGAAGCTCTCTCCTACGGCAGCTTAAGGTCTTGGACATATACCTTGTTAATTGTGTGGTCTGAGAACATCCGCGATGGCTTATGCATTACGTGTTGCCGCTTTGTAGGATGAAAAATGGGAGTCGTTAATGATTATTGGATAAATAATTGCCACTTACGATGTTTTATTACCCTTGGTTTTTTACCGTACTTCAGTTTCTGGCAGTCTGTTACTTAGCCTGTTTCTTTCTGTTACTTAGCTTGTTTCTTGAGTGATTTATTGGGGTTGCTTAAAAGTCTGGGAAATTCTGTTAGGCAACTGTATAGCAGCGGATGACAGGTGCGCTAGGATTCAGGTAACTTGGCGGGGTGGGTTTGTGTCGTTGGGGAGCTGAAGGGGGGCGGGGGGATACCGACCCAGAAAAACGGTGTGGTGGGCACAAAGTGTGAGGATATATGGGTAGTGGATATGGGGGTATATGAACATGAACAGGGTTGGGTATTTGTTACCTTGAAGGAAAATGAGTGCGGGTTACAAAAACTCTCCTTTAATTGTCCAAACGTTATGTTGTCATTGTAAAAACGTTGGATCTTCTAGCCATATTTCATAAGTTTCTGTTACGAGTATCTTTCCTGCTGTGGATAGAAGTTTTATATTATTAATTATTATGATTAATTTTGATATCTCACTTCTTGAAGAGAGATACGCATGGTGGTTTTGGTGAGTGATGCTTGTATCTCATCCTAATTTATGCCTACTTTTTTATTATTTTATTTATTTATTTTGCTTGTTGGTAAGTCTACCCTTCTATCCTCTCCCTTGTGGGTCTTTCCCTAAGACACATTTTTCATATAAAAGTCATAATTTTCTTCTTCCCCTATTGAATGTGTAATCATGAACTTTGTACATTAGGCTAAATAAAAGTGTGTTACTCTCTGAAGGGCGACGGTAGAACGTTGATCATTCCTCTTAGGTTTCATTATGAGGATCAGTTGCCTGGGATCTCAAGGAGGCAACAGTGACGTTATTAAAAGAAAAAAAAAATGCGCCGGAGTTTCTGCGGCGCAGTCGAGTTTTCCGTACAGCGTATAATGCTGCATGGAACTTTCAGCCGCAGCCCATCAAACTCTCAGCCGCGGCCCAGGAAACTTTCATGGTGGCCTGTGTTGTTGGCACCTATTGTGGTGCCAGACGCACGATCATGGGTAATTTTAACCTTAAATAAAATAAAAACTAATAAGGCTAGAGGACTGCAATTTGGTACGTTTGATGATTGGGGGTGGATGATCAACATACCAATTTGCAGCCATCTAGCCTCAGTAGTTTTTAAGGTCTGAGGGCGGACAGAAAAGGTGCGGACGGACAGACAAATAGCCATCTCAGTAGTTTTCTTTACAGAAAACCAAAAAGAAAGTCAAGTCGGTGAAGTGTTTCAAATATTGCCAATCACAAAAACTGTAACACTAACTTAATAATGACTTCAGATATCAGTTTCTTTTATTTAGTAGTTTGTGTTTTAAACCATTTGCTAGAAGATAATTAAAAAAAGTTACTTCAGGCGTTGGATGTAAGTAGGTCATTGAAAAGCGCTATTGCCTGTGGCTCTATGCTTGATTGCGTGCGGGAAACCCTCCTTGTATTGAACTGTATTGTATCGCATACTCAGGATTTTAGGATTTTCACATTTCCCTTACCTTAGCTTTTCCCCTTTACACCTCCCTACAATTCCACACTTTCCTCCCTAAATCATTCCCCTGGTCCACCTCCTTCCTTGTAGGTCTTTCCCCGACGCCATTCCCCACCCTATAACTTTCCCTGACTCAATTCTTTTCTTATACACCTTTTCCATCGGACAATTTTCCCCAACTCTGCCTTCTCCCCTACAGCTCTCTCCTTCCCCTATCTCCCGGAGGGGGCTGGATTGTCCCTGCGAGGGTACATATATGGGAAGTTTAAGGCGAGTAAACACAATTAGAGGTCGGTTCTAAGTCGGCAGAAGTTTTTAAGTGGGATTTTTTATGGCTCGTGATTGCATTTGGGACGGAGAAGCTCTCGCCGATAATAGGGTTTATGGGCGTTTGATCGAATCGTTGGATTTCACGCCACTTCGGCCCCACTTTATTTGTTGTTAGGGTTGCTCTTATTTTTTCTTTTTTATTGTGAAAATTATTATTGTTTTTGTTTAGTGTTATTACTCTTGGTGGAGAAACAGATCCATAGTTATGTGGGGTAAGTAAAAAGGGGAATCGGAAAGATTCCAGAAAATTCTCTGTAGAGATTTATTTTACAATTTTACAATATGTGTACCCATACATAACTGTGGGTTTGTTTCTCCACTTCAAGACTTATGCTATTATGAGTATATTTTATATATTATCATTTAAACTCACGATACCTCCCAAATCCATCTTGAACCTCGCAATTAAGCCACGAAAGTAAAAGTTCAGGCGCGCAGACAATACCCACCCAGCCGCGATCCCCGACAAAGAAATTGTTTCCCGCAAAACAAAGGGAAATATTTCAAGAAGATACTTTCGCTGTGTCTCTGCTAACAATGGGCCAATAACAGATGCGTTATGAGGGCTATAAAAAGATCGGTTCCTTGCCCTGATGTATGGCGAGAGGAAATGAGCGATTTACTCCAGGTGCTACGGAAGGCAGCCGCAGCCTATAGGCAGGCACCCAGTCTTCTCATTCTGAAGGGCAAGTTTTCTTGAGGCTCGTTAGTCCTACTGCCTCTTCCTTAGGCTCGTTACTCTCTGTGGCGTCTATAGGCTCGTTGCTCCCCGTGGCGACTTCTTTGGGTTCGTTACTCACTGTGGCGTCTTCTGTAGGCTCGTTACTCCCTTTGGCGATTTATTTAGGCTCGTTACTCCATGTGGACTCTTCTTTAGGCTCGTTACTCCCTGTGGCGACTTCTTCAGTGTCGTTACTCTTTTTGGCGACTTCTTTAGCCTCGTTACTCTCTGTGGCGACTTCTTGAGGCTCGTTACTCCCTGTGGCGACTTCTTTAGGCTCCGTACACTGTGGTGACTTCTTGAGGCTCGTTACTCCCTGCGGCCTCTTCTTTAGGCTCGTTACTCGCATGGGCAACTTCTTTAGGCTCGTTACTGCCTGCGACTTCTTGAGGCTCGTTATTCCTTGCGGCCTCTTCCGCAGGCTCGTTACTCTATGGTGACTCCTTTAGGCTCCTTACTCCCTGTGGCGTCTTTTTAGGCTCGTTACTCACTGGGGCGTCTATATTTTTTCCTTTCGTCGACTTCATCATCGTGTAGTTTTTATTTATTTTTTTTTTTTTGTGGCAGAAAACTTCTAATCTTTTCCAAGAGTGTTGCGTCTCGATGTTGGCGAAAGGTCCATTTCGAAAATTAGGTAAGGGATTTCCTGCTGTATAGGCAAAACTACCACCTTTCATTCTCTTAGTTTTTCCTTTGGGCAAGCTATCCACAGTAGCTTTTTCTTTTTTTTTTTTGTCATTCAACTTTTTTTTCAATTCCGTCTAAGAGTACGGTTTCTTTTAATAAGAAAATTAAAAATTCTTCACCAAAGAAATGTTTTTGAAAGCTAGAAAATTATGTTTACTTATGTTACGGGAAGGTATGAAACACATATCCCCATCCCTCCTAATTTTTTTTTCTTACAATAGTCACCCACAATTGGATTTTTTATTGCTATTCTTCCTTTCACTTCATCAGTTTTTTTTTTTTTTTACTTTCATTACCTTTTGCTCGGTTACAAACCCTATTGTATGATAGTGCATTTTCCGCTGAATGCAAACGAAAGTGATTTTTTTCTAGTAAAACATGCCTAAATGTTCTTTCCTGAAAATTTTGTTATGTAATTGTTCCTATAGCATTACATAATCTGTGTCCTTACCTCAGCCATTTGCAATATGATTTCATATTTAAATGAAATGTTTATTAAAAAATATCTGTTTAACGTAGACTGTGCTTATTTTTTAAAAATCTGGTTTAACATCCTGTACTTATAAAAACAATCTATTTCTTAGACTGTTTTTATTGGTGTTTTATAATTATAAATTCCAATAATTGGAGAAGTTATAATTAGCTATAATTAATGCCAGTGTAGCATCTTAAATCATCATTAAATTTTTCTTTCAAGAAAAATAAACTGATAAAGGAATATGAAGACAATTGTTGTTCTAATATCGCCAAAATAACGTAAAGGAAAAGTTGCAAGTTTCCTGTGCATTCTCTCTCTCTCTCTCTCTCTCTCTCTCTCTCTCTCTCTCTCTCTCTCTCTCTCTCTCTGTCGCAGCCTTTGACAAAGCAATTACAATTTTAATCATATTATGTAATACATATTACTCGTTCCAATTTGGATGCATCAACAGTTCCGTCAACACGATGTCCGTGATGCGATACATCCAGTTGTTATATTCTATTTTTTTCTCGTCATTCAAATTTTTTTTTGCATTAATTTGCATATTGATAGCGCGTGGATGCGAGGCGGAATTCAGTTTCAAGTATTTGAATTAAGCTGAAATCATTTGATGTCTAATTCATGGCTTAGATAATCTGTTGGAAAATAGTTTAACCAGG
>NC_089769.1:12317083-12362083 GCF_040412425.1 Macrobrachium rosenbergii | reverse complement strand
ATTAGACGAGCAGTTGAGTGGGATTAGAAACAGAAATCAAGTTTATATAGGAAAACCGGTTGCAATATCATCCAAATCTTGATATAATTTCAATTTTCATACACGAAGCCCTTTGTGAACCTGAGGGAGGAACCCGAAGAAGCTTATTAACCCCTCCCTCCTCCGCGAAGCCCACAGCAGTTGTAACTAACACCTCTCCATCAGGGTCATTTATCTTGGGTTTTGTTTTGTACCGTGTAGGAGGTCGATCGTGTTGCGATTGTGGGTGGGTAGGAAGATATGTGGGTGTGTTCTTGGTGCCCCGATGCTATCAACCGGTCCGCCCCTCCCGGTGGTAGAGCGTATTACCTGCATCAGGAGTCGATATCTTCTCTCTCTCTCTCTCTCTCTCTCTCTCTCTCTCTCTCTCTCTCTCTCTCATAATCATCAGGTTTGAAAATAGGCATTTAGTAATATTATTGCCATTGCTGATAATTTATAGTTAACCTAGACCTGTTAAACTTTTTTTTTCCACTGCTGGTGTTCTGGACATATTTTTAATCGTTGCCTTGAATATCCAGGTGATGCTAATCGTGTTACATTAAATTTATGGTCGCCATAAATTCTAAATGAAGTAATTGCTTGCCTCAGCAATTTAAACTGATCCGTAACTTGTATTCAGTGGCATATGAGACTAAAACCTTACTGAATAGACGGTCTTGCACCGTGCCCCCACTTTCCACTTCAAATTTCCTTTTTAATAGCTTAAAGTGGAATAGAAACATGATTTACTGGTCCCAGAAGAATTTGGTGTGGCTTGTCAGCCCTCTTATCTCTGCACAGTTGATATTATTGATGCCAAATGCTTCATGACTTTAATTTTCTTTTGTTTGAATATTGTTTTCGTGTCTGAATGTCTGCAGCTACCAAGGACCTTTATTATCCAAAGGAAAATTCCCCTTGTAATGGTATCCTTTTTCCAAACAACTGCCATAAAGATTTAAGCAATCGTTTTCAGAGTTCATATTGAAATCCACATTAAAAAAATATGACTTTCATTGCCTCTTGAATGTTTGTGCCTTTGGAATTAGTAAGTGCCGAGTTTCAACATTCAAATTGTGTTCAGAAGCCATGATTCCACAGTGCCCAGTACCAGATATTTTTATTCCTTATTATACTTCAAAACTGTGGTGCAGTGTTTAGTGGTTGCTGCTTGTATGTTTAAAAGAGACCAATGATATTATAATGTCCAGTACATGTTTCCATAACTGTTCTGTTCCCTCACCAACTGTTCAGATATGTGAATATTTGGCCTCTGACGATTTGTTTGTCTTTTACTGGTTTATTGTAGCTCTTTCTATTACTTATCTTTTTATTATGTAGTCTTTCTGTTTTCCCAGCTAGGTACTCTGTTCTTTGGCTCTCATGATGAATAATACTACTGATGATGTTACCGATTTTGTTATTGGTGTTTCATCTGAGTTCACTTCCAAGAAAATTAAACTGCTGTTTATTTTTGATAAGTGTTGAATCTTTCTTGCTATATCTCATTTTTCGTAAAATCAATACAACTCCTGCTTTTCACACGAGTAATAAAGCCAGATCTTTTTTGCTGTAATAATATTTTTTTAAAATGCACCCTTCCAGTAAAGGCAGATTAGTGCGAAATGATAAAAAAATTCTTTTCAAAATTGTTCGGACACCGGCGTGTTAATGGAGATTTCATAAACGAAGCGCTCTGGAAAAAAAAAGTTTCATAAGGTTGTCGGAAGGATTGTACATTCATCATTACAATAACGACGTTATCCAAAATTACCTCATAACCCAGAAAACACAATAATCCGAGTCTTCCTTCCCCACCTCCCTCCACCCGGCTCCAACCCCTTAACAACCCCCCTCCCCCCATCGGCTTGATCCAGCCGAAATGAAACACATTCCCCGTCTCAGAGCGTCTATACTGATTATGCAAAGTGGCCCGCCGTTCCAAATGAGAAAAGGTTAATCAGGTTTTTTAATTCATTTTTTTTTGTTTTGTCTTTTTTTTTTTGTTTTTTGTTTTGTTTGGCGATGATCTGGGAACGCCTTTCCCATATGCAAACGGTCAGTCTATTTATTAAGGGAATGGTTGATTTATGCAAACCAACTTACTATTTCAGAATAGTCTTTCCCTCCCCCGTTGCGTTATTTTGGACAGGGAAAATTGGCATCTCTCTCTCTCTCTCTCTCTCTCTCTCTCTCTCTCTCTCTCTCTCTCTCTCTCTCTCTCGACGATATTTTTTATGTTGTTTAATTAAACTTCTTACATCCCTGTTTGTTTTATGTGAGCCTTTCTTTATGTATTAGTTCGTTAATTAAACTTCATACTTCACTTTGTTTTATGTGTGTCTATTTATATAATGTATGTCTTTGTTTGTATAACGTATTTATTTGTTTATGTACTTGTCTGTATATCTTTTGATTTGTCCCTTCATTATTTTGTGGTCTGTCAGCATTATACTTATGAAATGCTTGTTGTAATTATTTATTATATTAATTGTTTGTCTTCATCTGCCTTTTTCATTCCTCTCTCTCTCTCTTCTCTCTCTCTCTCTCTCTCTCTCTCTCTCTCTCTCTCTCTCTCTCTCTCTCTCTCATTTGTCTGTCGTCAGTGTCAGCTTGTATGTGTACAAATTCAGTGTATTCCGACTCTGTTGTTTAGTATTTGAACAGTTGATTTCCATTTGTAGAATGGTCACCTATTTTGTATATCCTCATTAATAATAGTTTTGTCGAACATCAGTTTTATGTAGTAGTGTCTGTGGAGAGTATAATCAGCAGGATCGTACGGAATCAATAAGCGTGCCAATTTGGCCTATAGTACTTCATATGCTTATGGAACAGAGCAGGGCAAAACTGCAGGAGTTGAGAGAGAGAGAGAGAGAGAGAGAGAGAGAGAGAGAGAGAGAGAGAGAGAGAGAAGAGTTCAAATTCAGATTCAGTTATTGATTTCCAGTTTACGTTGGTTATTCAGCATAAAACTTTACAATATTGACAACAACTAGATTAATGTTATTAACAATAAAACTCTTCAATTCTTTACCCGGACCTTCCAGTTTCGTTATTTGATGTAAAACATTAAACGCATACGTGTATGTAGAATATATTATATATATATATATATATATATATATATATATATATATATATATATATATATATATATATATATATATATGAACTATAAACCGTATATGTTTGATATTACTTGTAAGTAATAAACTTTTGAGAGAGAGAGAGAGAGAGAGACTGGGGATTTGAATGAAAGATGATGGAACAATAAGTTTGCTGATGAAAAACTCTTCTGCCAGACAGACGCCAGGGTCACAATGCTAAGGTACAGAAATTAACCCGAGATTCATAATTATAGATATATGTAAAAAAAAAACTGTAGTCATTCTCCTTTCCGTGGGAGGCCACGTCCGTTACGAGTCCCATTCCCGAAGTGACTCGTACAGATGAGTTCCCATTGTTTAAGGTTGTAATTTAGGGTACATTTGCGTCAAAAGGTAGGCGTGTGGGGGGTTAATGGGTTCCTCCTCTCCGTCTTGTTTTCCCGAAGAGGAATTACAACTTCCCTGGGACGACTCTTCTTCCCTGGCAGTGGCTGCGTCGTCATGTAAACGCTGCCAGGCTTGACTTTTGTGGTATCGTTGTCAAACTGATACTACTACTACTACTACTACTACTACTACTACTACTACTATTATTATTATTATTATTATTATTATAATTATTATTATATTGTCGTTGTTGCTGTCACACTAATACTAACAGTGCTATTGTTATTATTATTATCACACCAGCACTATTATTATTATTATTATTATTATTATTATTATTATTATTATTATTATTATATTGTCGTCGTAGCTGTCACACTAATACTAACAGTACTATTGTTATTATTATCACACTAGTACTATTATTATTATTATTATTATTATTATTATTATTATTATTATTATTATTATTATTATTATTATATTTGGTTGTTGCTGTCATACCAATACTGACAGTGCTATTGTTTTTATTATTATTGTCACACTTGTACTGGTACTATTATTATTATTATTATTATTGCTGTTGTTATTATGATTGTCACACTAGTACTATTATTATTATTATTATTATTATTATTATTATTATTATTATTATTATTATTATTATTATTATGTAGAAAAAATATGAAATTTAGTCAATCTTGTTACTTTCATGGCAGCTCTTGTGATCTGTAGATATACAGTATCCGTATTCCAAGAGTCCTACAATAAATATTGAATAAATAAATGCGTGAGTTATTGTTTGGGAGCAAACATCGTTCAATAAACTAAACAAAATAGAGACGAAACAACATTAACATCAGTAAGATAAATTCTAGGAAGTAAAAGCTACATTTTTGTTAAGAGCATAAACGATTCAGGATTTTATGGGAAACATTCTCTCTGTATATATATTTAAACTTGAAGTGATTAATCGTTCCAGGTGTGGTGGGAAAAAATGGACTCAGGCTATCCAAGAGAGTTTCCCTTTCTCTTGCTCATTAACATGAGAGGAAGAGATGTTGCAACCATTGAAAGCTCATTGTCTAACGTGTTCATATATATATATATATATATATATATATATATATATATATATATATATATATATATATATATATATATATATATATATATATATATATATATAATGTTACATATATATGTGTGTGAATGCACACACGCATATACTTTTATATTGTATACTGTATATATTTGTATTTATATATAAAACAACATTGATAATTAATATATTCTGAATGACATTTATCATATGTTCTATTTTCCAGGTAATGTCTCATGGTCGATACGTCTTCGAGAGGTGGTCACCGTAAGTTATTATTTCTGGTTATTGTTTTTGCTTTAAATAATTCATGGGTCATCAAATATATATACTGTATATATATATATATATGATTAACAGAGAGAGAGAGAGATGCATAACGGCTGCTTGGGTAACTTTTCCCCCCCCCTTATAATTCCTGTCTGGGAGCGGAAGGGTGACATCACTTGAATTCACCACATTTAAAATAAGATTTTATAATATATATATATATATATATATATATATATATATATATATATATATATATATATATATATATATATATATATATATATATATATATATATATATATATATATATATATATATATATATATGTACGTATGCATTATACATTCGTACACGGATGTATGTTTGCTATTGCGTATGTGTATCATTCGTGCTGTACAAACCAGATATCGCTTTTGAATTTCTGTCTGGTGGAGCTGCGTTTGAGGTTATGGAAATACCATTGGAGGGAAGATTGATTTAATTTATTCAGCGTTAGAGGCTTGTAATATCAGGATTATATTAACCTATTCATGAGAGAGAGAGAGAGAGAGAGAGAGAGAGAGAGAGAGAGAGAGAGAGAGAGAGAGAGAGAGAGAGAGAGAGAGAGAGGGGCTGAATGTGTTGTTGCCCTGCCTTGAATACTGCAATATGCACGTTTTGATTTGGTATGAATAATACTGACTTATGAAGATACAGACACAGTCATGCACACACACATATGTATATGTACAATGTATATATGTATATATACATACATATATATATATTATATGTAATATAAATTATGTGTAGATATATATATATATACACACACATACACATACAAAACAGTTGCTCTGATTTATGCCCTTGATTTGCAGATTTTGCAGAGATTCTGGATGTTGATATTGATTAGTATTTTATACATAATTAGGAAAAATATTAGTTTTGATGATGAGTTTTTATTAATATTTTTCGCCGTGTAATGCGGACCCTAATAGGACGGGAAAGGTGTTCCCGTATATATCCCATGCAGGAAAGTAAAGAGCAAAATTAAATGGGAGTGAAAAGGGTTTTGTTTTAACCGTAAGGAGGGGATGGAAATAACATGATTGATAATCTTTCGTTTTCCTTTTTTTTTTTTTTTTTTTTTTTTTTGTAAAAGAAAATTATTGAGATGGCTTTTTGTCCGTCCGTCCGCCCTCAGATCTTCAAAACTAGTGAGGCTGGAGGGCTGCAAATTGGTTATGTTGATCATCCACCCTCCAATCATCAAACATACCAAATTGCAGCCCTCTAGCCTCAGTACAGTAGTTTTGATTTTGTTTAAGGTTAAAGTTAGCCATGACCGTGGGTCTGGCACCGCTCTAGGTACTAACAACACAGGCCACCACTGGGCCGTGGCTGAAAGTTTCATGAGCCGCGGCTGAGAGTTTCATGGGCCGTGGCTGAGATTTTCATGGACCGTGGCTGAGAGTTCCCTAGGCCGTGGCTGAGATTTTCGTGGACCGTGGCTGAGAGTTTCATACAGCATTTTATGCTGTACAGAAAACTCGAATACGCCGAAGACACTTGGGCACATTTTATTTATTTATTTATTTATTTTTTATTTTTTTACTTTTTTTTTAGGTTTTCGAAGCTGCCTTATCTTAGATAATCTATTATGATACGAGAATATTTTTTACTTTCAACTTCTCGTTTTCTTATTAGACCACCCAATATGTCCCAGAACTTAGCTCAGCTTCAACGGGACGTGACTTCCAGAGACTTTTAAGTGTGGAAAGTTGGTGGGCAGCGGAAGAACACTTTTCGGGCTTCTGTCCTTCCCTCCGCGCTAAGTTGCCCGCAGGATATTGGAATGGAACACTAGGGGACATGGAGAGAGAGAGAGAGAGAGAGAGAGAGAGAGAGAGAGAGAGAGAGAGAGAGAGAGAGAGAGAGAGAGAGAGAGGAGAGGAGTTGCAAATAATGTTTTGATTTAATATTTGGATTTGTGAATTGAAATCCGTGATAACATGCGGATGAGGAGAGAGAGAGAGAGAGAGAGAGAGAGAGAGAGAGAGAGAGAGAGAGAGAGAGAGAGAGAGAGAGAGTTGAAATTAATGTGTTATTAGGAAGTTGATCTATGAATTAAATCCGTGATGATAAAGAGTAGCTGAAGAGAGAGAGAGAGAGAGAGAGAAGAGTTGAGAAATTAATGTTTTATTAGGAATTTGATTTATGAATTGAATCCGTGATAACATGAAGAGAGAGAGAGAGAGAGAGAGAGAGAGAGAGAGAGAGAGAGAGAGAGAGAGAGAGAGAGAGAGAGAGAAGAGTTAAAATTAATGTTTTATTAGGAATTTGGTTTGTGAATTAATTCCGTGATAACATGTAGCTGAAGAGAGAGAGAGAGAGAGAGAGAGAGAGAGAGGAGTTGGAAATAATGTTTTAATTGAAATTTGATTTGTGAATTTTGTGATAACGTACCTGAAAAAGAGAGTGAGAGAGAGAGAGAGAGAGAGAGAGAGAGAGAGAGAGAGAGAGAGAGAGAGAGAGTTGAAATTAATGTTTTAATAGAAATTTGGATTTGAGAATTGAAATCCGTGATAACGTGTAGCTGGAGAGAGAGAGAGAGAGAGAGAGAGAGAGAGAGAGAGAGAGAGAGAGAGAGAGAGAGAGAGAGAGAGAGAAATTTAGCTGGGGTGAAATGCAGAAAAGTTATTGCCGTTTTAATTGGAATGGATATTGACGGTAACTCTTGAATACTAATGAACAAAGCGCATAGATTTTCTAAATTAAGGTTTTTCGTACTGTATGCAGCAAAAAGGCTAATTATATATATATATATATATATATATATATATATATATATATATATATATATATATATATATATATATATATATATATATATATATATATATATATATATATATATAGTATATATATATATATATATATATATATATATATATATATATATATATATTATATTTATTCAAATATATACATGTGTGCGTGTATTCAACTTAAAAAGAGTTTTCATTTATATTTAGCAAGAAGATAACTCTCTGTTCATATTTTCCCAAATATATTTCCACAAAGTGTGAGGTTGCAAGGCCTCATCCCCATCTCCTTTTCCACGCAACACCTGAGATGCCACACGAGCCGACCATTTGGAAGCCTCTTTCCCTTACCTGCCTGACGAAGGCTCGAACTTAAGCTCTCGCCACTTTTTCAAGCAAGTCTTGTATCACTTGTACTGCCATTCACGAACTTTTACCATCTTATCTCAGGATGAAAGGTTAGTCGGTTTAAGCAAAATAATGAAAAAAGTTTTCTGAAGTTCCATTGAAGAATCTCGATTCTGTCAAGTGACTTTCGAAATATATTAGAGTAGATATTTTGCAGCTGCGGAGAAAATGTAAAACAATGCACCGAAAACTTGATGGGAAGAAAGTCGCGGAAAAATACACTAATGACCCTGAAGTGCCCTGGGATGCTTGAGAGGAAGAAAGTGAGGAAGAAAGTCACGAGGGAAAGAAGTTTTGTTGCGAAAGTACCCTCGACAACTTGAAGGGAAGGAAGTTGCCGGGAAAAACTTTGCCTTCAGAACTTAACTTTTTCAGTAAGGAAGAAAAAGTAGAGTAAAAATGATACTCTGTGGAAAACATTGACTCGAGAAGTATACTATTAAAAGACAATTATCGGAGATAAATTTTTTTTTTTTTTGAAAATTGCCTCGAGAAACAATGATTTATTTAACTATACTCAAGTTTTTCGAAGCTGAATTTTGATTATTAGGTGGATGGAAGGAATAACTACTGTATTACATGGGTAGTAGTAGTAGTAGTAGTTTGAAATGAATTAGAAATTTGGTTTTGTGAATTGAAACCTGTAATAACATGTAGCTGAAGAGAGAGAGAGAGAGAGAGAGAGAGAGAGAGAGAGAGAGAGAGAGAGAGAGAGAGAGAGATGGGGGCGAGTTGAAATTAATGTTTTAATAGAAATTTGGAATCGTGAATTGAAATCCGTGATAACGAGTAGCTGAAGAGAGAGAGAGAGAGAGAGAGAGAGAGAGAGAGAGAGAGAGAGAGAGAGAGCAAGTAAGATTTTTCTTGTTATTCAGAACCTTTCTTCTCCTCTTGAGAAATAGTTTTAGTTTGTTGTCGAAACGTGACTTATTATAACTATGTTAAAAAGGTGATAAACATAAAAGAAATATTTTTTGAAACAGTGAAGAGGGATGAGACAGTTTTTCGAAATTTCACCCATTATGCTTTCAAAATGTAATAAAAAAAAAAAACTCTGCCTGAAAAAGCATTCTTCATTTTGCCTTGCGAAAGAGTTTTAAGTTGAAATGCGCTCCCATCAAGCGTGTAAATTTACCCTTGCAATTTATGAACGAAACTTTTAATGGCTTCTCAGTGTATTCTTTTTCCAAAAGTTCGTTGCAACATACATTAAGACGCGATAAATTAGGGTCTGCTGCTGTAGTTTCTAGCCTCATGATATCTTTTAGATTTATGTGCAGTCGGATGTACGTGATCGGACACCTGATTTAGGCCCTCCAGACTAAGATATATGCTTAAATATGTGTGTGTGTGCTTAATGTATTTTAATAATATGTTGTAAATGTATTTGCTGTGTATCCGTTGTGAATATGCTTAAATAAAATTTTATATAGTGTTTGATATATTTATATGTATGTATGTATAACTATATAGGGGCATTTTATATATATATGTGTGTGTGTGTACACATGTATAATATATATATATATATATATATATATATATATATATATATATATATATATATATGTGTGTGTATGTATATGTACACATGTATAATATATATTTGTATATATATATATATGTGTGTGTATGTATGTGTGTATACATGTATATGTATACATATATAATATATATTTGTATATATTATATACACACATACACATGTATATATATTACACATGTACATACACACACACATATATATAGAAATATATAATGTCCCTAAATAGTTATACATTCATACATAAATATATCATCAGACACTATATAAAATTTTATTTAAGTATATTTATACCGGATACACACACACATATATATATATATATATATATATATATATATATATATGTATATATATACATACATACATACGTATGAATGTGTGTATGTATATAACTTTCAGCTTATTTCTTGGTCCCCAGGAATGGTACATTTTCCGAGCACTAACAGAAACCTTATCCACATGCCATTCGGAAATACATAGATTGGTTTGCAAGTGAAATTTTGCATATGTCGGCAAAATGCACTGCAGTATGTGCTAATTCTGTCTCTGTATTGGCTAAGTGCTCCAACCTTTCAGATTTATTTTTAAAATATTTTTATGTGTTTGTTTTAATACAGTTTGTTCATGTGCAAGAATGTGTGTATAGGCTATATAGAGGCTATATATATATACACATTTTAAGAAGGAACACACACGGGTTATGAGTCTCTCTCTCTCTCTCTCTCTCTCTCTCTCTCTCTCTCTCTCTCTCTCTGTCTATGTATGTATTTGTATGTATATATTTATATATATATGTGTATGTATATATGTATATATATAAATATATTTATATGCATATATATATTTATATTTAAATATTTAGATTATATATATATATATATTTATATTTAATATATATATATATTACTGTATACATACATGATATATATACATACATATATATATATATATATATATATATATATATATATATATATATATATATATATATATATATATATATATATATATATATATATATATATATATTTGTGTGCGACTGTACATTTCGCTGTTGTAGTAACTCGTATGCATTTGTTGTAAATTTGCAAATATATTCCAATACACAACTCACACATAGTCGTCGGAATGGGCTACAAACAAAGTTCAAAAATATGAAAGGAACTGTAAAAAATATTGGGAAATTGAAAGTGTTTTCGATAAAATATGCCAACAATATGGCTGATAGTGCAATATAGATAAGACTCAATGTTGATTGCATATGCTCCACTTTTCTCTTTTCACTGGGAGTATTGAGTTATTGTAAAGCGTGTGTGTGTGTATATATATACATACATATATATATATATATATATATATATATATATATATATATATAGTTATATATACATATATATATATATATATATATGACTATTTATCACATCACCGTGATTCATATACAATCAGAAAGCTACAAACGTCCTTTAATATCAATTCACTCTACCTCGGAAATAATATATTTTCATATATGTTACCGAAGGGGAATTTTTTTAAGTTGATAATAAGTCCACCGTCCCGTGGATCGAACCAGCGACGGACGAGGAATCAGGACTACAGTGACGCACTAACGAGATCGGCCACAAGAGGTATAAGTGAATAACATCTCCCGTCAACTCACCCGTCGAACTCAGGTGTTTTGCGTTTGGAGACGATATCCACCCACCTCTGCCATGTTGACGTGTAGTGCGTTTTCGCACGTAGCCATATTATGACTATTTATCACATCACCGTGATTCATATACAATCAGAAAGCTACAAACGTCCTTTAATATCCAATTCACTCTACCTCGAAATAATATATTTTCATATATGTTACCGAAGGAATTTTTAAGTTGATAATAAGTCCACCGTCCCGTGGGATCGAACCAGCGACGGACGAGGAATCAGGACTACAGTGACGCACTAACGAGATCGGCCACAAGAGAGGTATAAGTGAATAACATCTCCGTCAACTCACCCCGTCGAACTCAGGTGTTTTTGCGTTTGGAGGCGATATCCACCCACCTCTGCCATGTTGACGTGTAGTGCGTTTGTCGCGCGTAGCCATATTATGACTATTTATCACATCACCGTGATTCATATACAATCAGAAAGCTACAAACGTCCTTTAATATCAATTCACTCTACCTCGGAAATAATATATTTTCATATATGTTACCGAAGGAATTTTTAAGTTGATAATAAGTCCACCGTCCCGTGGGATCGAACCAGCGGCGGACGAGAATCAGGACTACAGTGACGCACTAACGAGATCGGCCACAAGAGAGGTATAAGTGAATAACATCTCCGTCAACTCACCCGTCGAACTCAGGTGTTTTGCGTTTGGAGACGATATCCACCACCTCTGCCATGTTGACCGTGTAGTGCGTTTGTCGCACGTAGCCATATTATGACTATTTATCACATCACCGTGATTCATATACAATCAGAAAGCTACAAACGTCCTTTAATATCAATTCACTCTACCTCGGAAATAATATATTTTCATATATGTTTACCCGAAGGGAATTTTTTAAGTTGATAATAAGTCCACCGTCCCGTGGGATCGAACCAGACGACGGACGAGGAATCAGGACTTCTGATGACGCACTAACGAGATCGGCCACAAGAGAGGTATAAGTGAATAACATCTCCCGTCAACTCACCCGTCGAACTCAGGTGTTTTTGCGTTTGAGCGATATCCACCCACCTCTGCCATGTTGACCGTGTAGTGCGTTTGTCGACGTAGCCATATTATGACTATTTATCACATCACCGTGATTCATATACAATCAGAAAGCTACAAACGTCCTTTAATATCAATTCACTCTACCTCGGAAATAATATATTTTTCATATATGTTACCCGAAGGAATTTTTAAGTTGATAATAAGTCCACCGTCCCGGTGGGATCGAACCAGCGACGGACGAGGAATCAGGACTACAGTGACGCACTAACGAGATCGGCCACAAGAGAGGTATAAGTGAATAACATCTCCGTCAACTCACCCGTCGAACTCAGGTGTTTTGCGTTTGGAGACGATATCCACCCACCTCTGCCATGTTGACCGTGTAGTGCGTTTGTCGACGTAGTATATTATGACTATTTATCACATCACCGTGATTCATATACAATCAGAAAGCTACAAACGTCCTTTAATATCCAATTCACTCTACCTCGGAAATAATATATTTTCATATATGTTACCGAAGGGGAATTTTTTAAGTTGATAATAAGTCCACCGTCCCGTGGGATCGAACCAGCGACGGACGAGGAATCAGGACTACAGTGACGCACTAACGAGATCGGCCACAAGAGAGGTATAAGTGAATAACATCTCCCGTCAACTCACCCGTCGAACTCAGGTGTTTTGCGTTTGGAGACGATATCCACCCACCTCTGCCATGTTGACCGTGTAGTGCGTTTGTCGCACGTAGCCATATTATGACTATTTATCACATCACCGTGATTCATATACAATCAGAAAGCTACAAACGTCCTTTAATATCCAATTCACTCTACCTCGGAAATAATATATTTTCATATATGTTACCGAAGGAATTTTTTAAGTTGATAATAAGTCCATCGTCCGTGGGATCGAACCAGCGACGGACGAGAATCAGGACTACAGTGACGCACTAACGAGATCGGCCACAAGAGAGGTATAAGTGAATAACATCTCCGTCAACTCACCCGTCGAACTCAGGTGTTTTGCGTTTGGAGACGATATCCACCCACCTCTGCCATGTTGACCGTGTAGTGCGTTTGTCATGCGTAGCCATATTATGACTATTTATCACATCACCGTGATTCATATACAATCAGAAAGCTACAAACGTCCTTTAATATCCAATTCACTCTACCTCGGAAATAATATATTTTCATATATGTTACCGAAGAATTTTTAAGTTGATAATAAGTCCACCGTCCCGTGGGATCGAACCAGCGACGGACGAGGAATCAGGACTACAGATGACGCACTAACGAGATCGGCCACAAAGAGGTATAAGTGAATAACATCTCCCGTCAACTCACCCGTCGAACTCAGGTGTTTTGCGTTTGGAGACGATATCCACCCACCTCTGCCATGTTGACCGTGTAGTGCGTTTGTCGCACGTAGCCATATTATGACTATTTATCACATCACCGTGATTCATATACAATCAGAAAGCTACAAACGTCGCTTTAATATCAATTCACTCTACCTCGGAAATAATATATTTTCATATATGTTACCGAAGGGGAATTTTAAGTTGATAATAAGTCCACCGTCCCGTGGGATCGAACCAGCGACGGACGAGGAATCAGGACTACAGTGACGCACTAACGAGATCGGCCACAAGAGAGGTATAAGTGAATAACATCTCCCGTCAACTCACCCGTCGAACTCAGGTGTTTTGCGTTTGAGAGCGATATCCACCCACCTCTGCCATGTTGACCGTGTATGCGTTTGTCGCACGTAGCCATATTATGACTATTTATCACATCACCGTGATTCATATACAATCAAGCTACAAACGTCCTTTAATATCCAATTCACTCTACCTCGGAAATAATATATTTTCATATATGTTACCGAAGTAAATTTTTAAGTTGATAATAAGTCCACCGTTCCGTGAGGATCGAACCAGCGACGGACGAGGAATCAGGACTACAGTGACGCACTATTGAGATATGAATCACAAGAGAGGTATAAGTGAATAACATCTCCCGTCAACTCACCCGTCGAACTCAGGTGTTTTGCGTTTGGAGACGATATCCACCCACCTCTGCCATGTTGACCGTGTAGTGCGTTTGTCGACGGGTGAGTTGACGGGAGATGTTATTCACTTATACCTCTCTTGTGGCCGATTTCGTTAGTGCGTCACTGTAGTCCTGATTCCTCGTCCGTCGCTGGTTCGATCCCACGGGACGGTGGACTTATTATCAACAAAAAAAATCTCTTCGGTAACATATATGAAAATATATTATTTCCGAGGTAGAGTGAATTGGATATTAAAGGACGTTTGTAGCTTTCTGATTGTATATGAATCACGGTGATGTGATAAATAGTCATAATATGGCTACGTGCGACAAACGCACTACACGGTCAACATGGCAGAGGTGGGTGGATATCGTTCCAAACGCAAAACACCTGAGTTCGGACGGGTGAGTTGACGGGAGATGTTATTCACTTATACCTCTTGTGGCCGATCTCGTTAGTACGTCACTGTAGTCCTGATTCCTCGTCCGTCGCTGGTTCGATCCCACGGACGGTGGACTTATTATCAACTTAAAAAAATTCCTTCGGTAACATATATGAAAATATATTATTTCCGAGGTAGAGTGAATTGATATTAAAGGACGTTTGTAGCTTTCTGATTGTATATGAATCACGGTGATGTGATAAATAGTCATAATATGGCTACGCGGCGACAAACGCACTACACGGTCAACATGGCAGAGGTGGGTGGATATCGTCTCCAAACGCAAAACACCTGAGTTCGACGGGTGAGTTGACGGGAGATGTTATTCACTTATACCTCTCTTGTGGCCGATCTCGTTAGTGCGTCACTGTAGTCCTGATTCCTCGTCCGTCGCTGGTTCGATCCCACGGGACGGTGGACTTATTATCAACTTTAAAAAAATTCCCTTCGTAACATATATGAAAATATATTATTTCCGAGGTAGAGTGAATTGATATTAAAGGACGTTTGTAGCTTTTGATTGTATATGAATCACGGTGATGTGATAAATAGTCATATGGCTACGCGATAAAACGCACTACACGGTCAACATGGCAGAGGTGGGTGGATATCGCTCCAAACGCAAAAACACCTGAGTTCGACGGGTGAGTTGACGGAGATGTTATTCACTTATACCTCTTGTGGCCGATCTCGTTAGTGCGTCACTGTAGTCCTGATTCCTCGTCCGTCGCTGGTCACGGACGGTCGATCCCACGGGACGGTGGACTGATTGTATATGAATTGATTATCAACTTAACGGGTCAAAAAAATTCCCTTCGGTAACATATAGTTGAAAAATATATTATTTCCGATCTCGAGGTGCGTCAGAGTGAATCGTCCGTCGCTATTAAAGTGGACGTTTGTAGCTTTCTGATTGAAAATATATGAATCACGGTGATGTGATAAATAGTCATGAATCACGGTGATGGCTATAGTCATAAACGCAAACGCACACGGTCAACATGGCAGAGGTGGGTGGATATCGCCTCCAAACGCAAAACACCTGAGTTCGACGGGTGAGTTGACGGGAGATGTTATTCACTTATACCTCTCTTGTGGCCGATCTCGTTAGTGCGTCACTGTAGTCCTGATTCCTCGTCCGTCGCTGGTTCGATCCCACGGGACGGTGGACTTATTATCAACTTAAAAATTCCCCTTCGGTAACATATATGAAAATATATTATTTCCGAGGTAGAGTGAATTGGATATTAAAGGACGTTTGTAGCTTTCTGATTGTATATGAATCACGGTGATGTGATAAATAGTCATAATATGGCTACGTGCGACAAACGCACTACACGGTCAACATGGCAGAGGTGGTGGATATCGCCTCCAAACGCAAAACACCTGAGTTCGACGGGTGAGTTGACGGGAGATGTTATTCACTTATACCTCTCTTGTGGCCGATCTCGTTAGTGCGTCACTGTAGTCCTGATTCCTCGTCCGTCGCTGGTTCGATCCCACGGACGGTGGACTTATTATCAACTTAAAAATTCCCTTCGGTAACATATATGAAAATATATTATTTCCGAGGTAGAGTGAATTGATATTAAAGGACGTTTGTAGCTTTCTGATTGTATATGAATCACGGTGATGTGATAAATAGTCATAATATGGCTACGCGCGACAAACGCACTACACGGTCAACATGGCAGAGGTGGGTGGATATCGCCTCCAAACGCAAAACACCTGAGTTCGACGGGTGAGTTGACGGGAGATGTTATTCACTTATACCTCTCTTGTGGCCGATCTCGTTAGTGCGTCACTGTAGTCCTGATTCCTCGTCCGTCGCTGGTTCGATCCCACGGACGGTGGACTTATTATCAACAAAAAAAAATTCCCCTTCGGTAACATATATGAAAATATATTATTTCGAGGTAGAGTGAATTGGATATTAAAGGACGTTTGTAGCTTTCTGATTGTATATGAATCACGGTGATGTGATAAATAGTCATAATATGGCTAATACGTGCGACAAACGCACTACACGGTCAACATGGCAGAGGTGGGTGGATATCGTCTCCAAACGCAAAACACCTGAGTTCGACGGGTGAGTTGACGGGAGATGTTATTCACTTATACCTCTCTTGTGGCCGATCTCGTTAGTGCGTCACTGTAGTCCTGATTCCTCGTCCGTCGCTGGTTCGATCCCACGGGACGGTGGACTTATTATCAACTTAAAAAAATCCCCTTCGGTAACATATATGAAAATATATTATTTCCGAGGTAGAGTGAATTGGATATTAAAGGACGTTTGTAGCTTTCTGATTGTATATGAATCACGGTGATGTGATAAATAGTCATAATATGGCTACGTGCGACAAACGCACTACACGGTCAACATGGCAGAGGTGGGTGGATATCGTCTCCAAACGCAAAACACCTGAGTTCGACGGGTGAGTTGACGGGAGATGTTATTCACTTATACCTCTCTTGTGGCCGATCTCGTTAGTGTTCGAAAGGTCACTGTAGTCCTGATTCCTCGTCCGTCGCTGGTTCGATCCCACGGGACGGTGGACTTATTATCAACTTAAAAATTCCCTTCGGTAACATATATGAAAATATATTATTTCCGAGGTAGAGTGAATGGATATTAAAGGACGTTTGTAGCTTTATTGATTGTATATGAATCACGGTGATGTGATAAATAGTCATAATATGGCTACGTCGACAAACGCACTACACGGTCAACATGGCAGAGGTGGGTGGATATCGTCTCCAAACGCAAAACACCTGAGTTCGACGGGTGAGTTGACGGGAGATGTTATTCACTTATACCTCTCTTGTGGCCGATCTCGTTAGTGCGTCACTGTAGTCCTGATTCCTCGTCCGTCGCTGGTTCGATCCCACGGGACGGTGGACTTATTATCAACAAAAAAATTCCCTTCGGTAACATATATGAAAATATATTATTTCCGAGGTAGAGTGAATTGGATATTAAAGGACGTTTGTAGCTTTCTGATTGTATATGAATCACGGTGATGTGATAAATAGTCATAATATGGCTACGTGCGACAAACGCACTACACGGTCAACATGGCAGAGGTGGGTGGATATCGTCTCCAAACGCAAAACACCTGAGTTCGACGGGTGAGTTGACGGGAGATGTTATTCACTTATACCTCTCTTGTGGCCGATCTCGTTAGTGCGTCACTGTAGTCCTGATTCCTCGTCCGTCGCTGGTTCGATCCCACGGGACGGTGGACTTATTATCAACTTAAAAAAAAAAAAAAAAAAAAAAATTCCCCTTCGGTAACATATATGAAAATATATTATTTCCGAGGTAGAGTGAATTGGATATTAAAGGACGTTTGTAGCTTTCTGATTATATATATATATATATATATATATATATATATATATATATATATAGTTATATATATATATATATACTCATTTGACTTCGTGAGTCAGTGAGGCCTCTTGGTAGTTAGGCAACTTCGTGGCTGCAACCATACTTGTGAAGTGCATGGGTTTTCGATCTCACCCTCAAATTATTTGCTGTGAACCGGAGGGTAACATCTTCTGGATCTTCCCTACGCCAGTTACAGGAAAAGAATTTATGTATATGTATATGTGTATATATATAGATATATAAATTTTACATATATATTTATATTATATATATATATATATATATACATACATATATATATAGATATATATAATTTTATATATGTTTATATTATATATATATATATTTTATATATATATATATATATATATATATATATATATATATATATATATATATATATATATATATATATATATATATATATATATATATATATATATGCATGTGTGCGCGCGTGCACAATGTCCATCCAGGTTAGGCGAATATGTGTAGGAAATTAACTCGTAGGTGGTGCGATATTTTGTTGAATGGCTTGAAGAGGGTCAAAGGATATGAGCGAGCTTCAAACTATGGTTTTTAATCTTAGTTCGCGCGAACAAACTAGCGCAGCATATCATGTGATTAACACTCAAGCGAAAGAGATTGTTAAGATCTCAGACGGCGACATTTAATTTCCTTTGTTGCGTCGAAAGTTCCGAAACTCTGAGGAATTTCTTATGGAATAACAAACTTTCAAGATTTATTATGTTGGAGGAGATTGTCGTCTCTCAGATTCTAGTTTTTTATTTTATTTTATCTCTTTCTGGTGAAAGGTTAACCCAGAGGAAATTCACTTTTATAATTCTTCCTTAAGAAGTTAAGAGAAATATTAATACGTTTTCTTCGAGTTATAATTTTCTTTTAAATTGATAAGAGAAATTTCGACTTATTTTCTAGATCCATCTTTTTTTTTATTAACCGAGATAAGATTCTATGGTTACGCATAACAAAACTCGACTCTTTTTAAAAAATATAATTCAAGTATTACTCCATTTTAACGCCTGTACAAGCATCTTAACAATTACTTTTTAGAATTCCAGGAAGAAAATATTTCTTTAATAGATCTAAATCCTTAACAAATGATAAATCTTCCCCGCGAGAACATCGAGATGGTTTGTGCCTCGCAATCATCAGCATTCTGTACATTTTCCTCAAGTTATCATTTTCTTCCAGTTATCATTTTCTTTTAAACCGATTAGAGAAATTTCGAGTTATTTTCTGGACCCATCATTATCTTTATTAACCCAGATAAGGTTATATGGTTACGCAGAATAAAATTCGACTCTTTTTAAAAGTATAATTTTCTTCAAGTTATCCATTTCTTTTAAATTGATTAGAGAAATTTCAACTTATTTTTGGGCCCAGACAAGATTAGATGGTTACGCAGAAAAAAAAAATTTCTACTCTTTTTAAAAGTATAATTCAAGTATTACTCCACGTTAACGCCTATACAGTACATACATTTTAATACTTACTTTTTAAAATTAAAAATTCCAAGAGAAAATCTTCCGTTGATCAATCTCCTTCCTTAGCCCGTGATTGATCTTCCCCAGCACAAATTAATGCGAGAACATCGAGATGTTTTGTACCTTGCAATCACCCGCATTCTGTACCCAAACCATAAATTAGAGCAAAGGATTAATAGTGATTACATTCATAACGCAGAAGGCCAGGACAGCTCCCCTTTCGCCCGTCATTTGCACTCTAATTATTAGTGTTGTGATTAAACCCCGCCGAGTGATGTTTATTAATGATTGCAGTCCTCGATGACGTGTAATTGATGTATTTGTTGTCGTTTTTGAGATATATTGGGGGTTCTGAGCTCGTCTTCTCTCTCTCTCTCTCTCTCTCTCTCTCTCTCTCTCTCTCTCTCTCTCTCTCTCTCTCTCTCTCTCTTTATCCTGAGTGATGAATGGTGTGTTTGTGATGGCTTTCAAGATTGTGGTTTGGAAGTGTTTATTTTCGCTTTCCCAAGTGGCATTGTGTCTGATATATATATATATATATATATATATTTTTTTTTTTTGCATGTTATAGATTGGTAATATGTCAAAAAACTGCGCCCATTCTGCTGAATTTCTTGTAAACTGATATACCGTCTTTGTTATGATGTGTATCTAACGCTTATCTTCGTTATCCTCAGAGTGATAGATTTGAATTATTTATTACTAAATGTCCATTGCGCTTACGTCCGCCAAACATTTTAATCGGTGCCTTTGAATAGCGACGGGAGAAATTCCTCTTATCAGTCGCTGGGAAATTGTATTTAATCGGAATGCGAGGAATATTTCAGGAACGTTTTGTTCCGTCCGCTAATGAGATATTTGATCCGCCTGATTTGCTTCAGGGGGTTGAGGCCCTGGGGGGAGTGGATCTGCAGGGAAGGGTTTGTTGGGGGGGGCGGGTATGAAGGGCTTGGAAAATGGCAGAGGCATAATTCACCATTGATGATTTCGGATCCACAATTTCATCAGCGCAGGTTTTAATCCCGAGTGGAACTTGACCGCCGCTAATTCAATTAATATAAATCTATATATACCGCATATTGATGGTCATTCAGCCGTTTCCACTCCCAGGCCTTTGTAGGTTTCAGAGCGGGCTTGCCTTTGAAAGGGTTTATTGGGTGTGGTTGTGTTTTTTGGGGGCTGAAATACAAAAATTCAAACATTCCTCTATCACAGAGTATACCCATTATATATATGTATATATATATGTATGTATTATAGTATTATATATGTACTGTATGTATATACATACATACTTACACACACACATACATACATACATACATACATATATGATCACTTGCACAATTGTTCTGTGTATTAATACGATTAATAACAAGACCTCATTGAAACAGAATGGTATCTAACGAAGATTTTTATTTTTACTCGAAAAGTTACAAGCTTTCTGGACTATATATACATACATATATATTATATATATATATATATATATATATATATATATATATATATATATATATATATATATATATATGTGTGTGTGTGTGTGTGTGTGTGTGTGTGTGTGTGTGTGTGAGTGTGTGTGTACGTGGATGTATATGCATGTACACATACAACATTTAAATGTCCTGTACATAAAATTTGAGTTGTTGGCCCATTTTTGTATATACCACCTTACGTAATAACCTAAAGTCACAGATGAAAAGTGCTCGTTCCGAAGAAGTTGGGAGAGCACGTGCCCACTTAAACACAACCATCCCCAAGACTAACAACCCGTAAGTTTCCGCAGACGAGTTCATAAACTGTAATTACTGTATCAAGCATCTTCCCATGGGCGGGAGGCGAGCCGCTCCTGCGTTGTTTTGGATGCATAATAACGATCTTTTAATATCTCGAAATTACGAGGGGTCTCACCGGAATGTTGTCATCAGGCTAACCATCTCATGTGGTGATTGAAACGTTCGTTGCGTCTGGAACTGTAAATGCAACCAACGCTGAGAACGGCGCGTTCTCTCACGTGATGTTTGGTCGTCGTCTTTCAGTCGCCTGTTTTGCGGGCGTCTTCTCTCAGCAAGGTGCCTCTCCAGGGTTGCTGGAGATGACGATGCGCACTTTATTGCATCGTTCTTGTTTTCAGGCTTGAGGGATTGGTGGAAATCTTGACTTTTATTGAAGAGTCTTTAAGAGTTTTTGTTCGGAGATGCTGAAACATTTAGAAGATATAACTTCTGGGAAATTGTAACCTCTCAAAGTAATTGCTTTTGTTGTAGGAGAAACTTGGATGAGAAAGGTTTTGTGATTTTTTTTTTTTTTAGGAACTTCAGTGAAACTCCAGATGGGTCGATTCTGTCTAATTATGAAACTCCAGATGGGTAGATTCTGTCATAAATTTAATTAGAACTGCTTGGGAACAAGCTGAAACCATTTAAAGAAATTAAATATAGAAGAGATAATGCATCCAGACATTAGGTGGTCTGCTATGTCTGTGTAAAATGGTTGAAGAAATCGACGGGGAATGCAGTGAATTAAAATGAACACCGAGAGTGAATGAGTGCGTTGCATGAAACCAGAATAAACAAAAGGTGAATGAGAACCACCAAGAAATAAGTGAATTAGAAGAAAGAACCGGGATTTAGAATCCAGAAAATTTGAATTAATCCCGAGAATGAAATAGAATGAAAGCAAAAAAAAAAAAAAAAAAAAAACGTACGAAAGGAGGGAATACAGGACATTAAAATGAACTCGGCGAATAAAATGAATTAGGACGAACTTCGAGAGCGGACACGGAACCGAGCGAGAAATGAGTGAATTTGAGTAAACGCCGGCGGGATGTATTTCGAATTTGGAATAAATCCCACCCGCAGCTGTAGGATGATCGATGCGCATATGTCGACGTTGGTCCCTTTCATTCGCTGCTGACGCTTTGCTTGTGGTTATTACCTGTGTTACGGCAGATATACGGCGAGTTAGCACGAGCCCACCCTTTTATTTTTGGAGAGAGAGAGAGAGAGAGAGAGAGAGAGAGAGAGAGAGAGAGAGAGAGAGAGAGAGAGAGTTTGGTTTGTGTGTTGTGTTTGTACAATGGGAGTCGGATAGTTTTTTTTATGGTTTTGTTTATATATGTATATACGAGAGAGAGAGAGAGAGAGAGAGAAAGAGAGAGAGAGAGGAGAGAGAGTTTGGTTTGTGTGTTTGTACATGAGAGATTTGGATAGTTTTCATGGTTTTGTTTATATATGTATGTAGAGAGAGAGAGAGAGAGAGAGAGAGAGAGAGAGAGAGAGAGAGAGAGAGAGAGAGAGAGAGAGAGTTTAGTTTTGTGTGTTTGTACATGAGAGATTTGGATAGCTTTTTATGGTTTTGTTTATATTTTTATGTAGAGAGAGAGAGAGAGAGAGAGGAGAGAGAGTTGGATAGTTTTTTATGGTTTTGTTTATATATGTATGGATGGGAGAGAGAGAGAGAGAGAGAGAGAGAGAGAGAGAGAGAGAGAGAGAGAGAGAGAGAGAGAGAGAGAGAATGCTACGTGATACGACATCGGAAATAAAAGTCAATTTGCTGGTAAAACCTAATTGGATTTTTACTATTTGTTTATTGAGTTTGTTAACTTTGTTATGTTTACCGGTCTGTTATGAGTCTCTTTTATTTCGACTGCCAAAAACATTAGCATGTCAGTGGATTGCGACGTTGGTGGAAATATGATGTGTAAACTCCGAACAATTTTATATCTATGTAGAACTCTCGTTGCAAAAAAGAAAAAAATAGTTTATCCGGCAATAATATGGAAATATGCAATATATTTCTATCCTCTTGTTCATGATATTTCTGTGCCTTTGTTTCCATTTTAGCATACAAATCTATGAAACATGATGATGTAAACATTGGAGATAATTTATAATTTTGTAATTTGTGACGTCATTTCGACAGAGAAACAGAGAAATGTTTTTGCGTCATTTTGTCATACTTTTGCCATCGTCCACAGCAATGCTGTGGTATGTTTCCAGCCTCCCCGACCCCCGCTTTGCATAACAAGCTAACCGGTTTGTCAATTGACAGAGTTTACATGTATTAACGCCACCGAAAACATGTGGTTTTTAGATCGTTTGTTCACACAGCCGGCGGCTGCTCTGTCGGAGAAATGTGACGTATTGCAACGGATGAGGAATGAATTTTCTCTCTCGTTCCCCGTCTGTTTTTTTCTCTTTCTTTTCTCATCTTTTTTTCTTTTTTTCTGTGTCCATCGGTTCAGCTCGTTCGGGGCGCATCGCTGTGTAGCCATTGACAGCCTCTTGAATAGATGTTGCAATGCAAGAATCGAATACAATCGCCGGATTAGATGTCACTGTGCGAGCGGTTGGACACGCGATGTCGGCAAGAAGCTCAGGTGAGGCGGGATGGGTCTGGCGTGGTACCCTGCTCTCGGGGGAAGGGGGAGTAATGTTCGTTGAGTGAATATCGTGAGGATCTTGTTTCAGCCCATGCGTCTTTCTCTATGGCTCTTGCAGAGTTGAGAAATTTCTCCTTTTTTTTTCTCTCTCTCTCTCTCTTTTTTTATGCTGGTCCACAAGACGTCGCGTGACATTTCGAGGACGTGAGAAGTTCCAGCTACGCGTTTTACGTTTGGAAGTTGTATGGGGGTTTAAGGAAAGAAGCTGCGCTAGCGTTCGTTCCTAATTATTTATTATTTATAACTGTGCTCTGACCAGTATAGTGCTGGGTGCCATTTTTTTCCATGGTGTAAAACATCGACAGAAGAACTTACAAAAACAAAAAAAAAATAGAGGATCTAACATCTGATGGAAGCGATGACCTGACCTATACTAAAAAAAGATTGGGGCGAGGGAGGCGGGCGGGTGGCGTTGATGTTACAGGGCTGATTGAAAACAGAGAATTGGAAAATATCCCAAAATTTTATGGTAAATGTGATAGCTTTCTTCTTCGGTATCGCTAGATAATTGCGCCGAAGTTTCTTCGGTGCAATCGAGTTTTCTGTACAGCCGCTACACTTATCATCAAGGCCACCGAAAATAGATCTATCTTTCGGTGGTCTCGCTATAATGCTGTATGAGTCGCGGCCCATGAAACTTTAACCACGGCCCGGTGGTGGCCTGTCCTGTGTCGTTGCCAGTAGCACGATTATGGCTAACTTTAACCTTAAATAAAATAAAAACTACTGAGGCTAGAGGGCTGCAATTTTTTATGTTTGATGACTGGAGGGTGAATGATCAACATAATTTGCAGCCCTCTAGTTTTTAAGATCTGAGGGCGGACAGAAAAAGTGCGGACGGACAGACAAAGCCGGCACAGTAGTTTTCTTTTACAGAAAACTAAAAAGCAAGTATCTGTACCCATTAATACCAGCGTTATCGAAGTTCCTTTGTTTCCAAAGTGTTGGCTGCTTGTCAATCAGCCAAACTAATGGCTATTCTATCCCACGTCAGCTCAAGCTCACTTCACGAGCCGCTCATTTGTGGACTATTTTCGATCCTTTATTGACTATTGTTTGTTATAAATCCATTTATTTAAAGCGTTATTTTCAGCCTGTCGTGTTCGTGTCACGCGAGCAGATGGATTAATCGCTGTTTTGGAAATTCCGTACAACTCGTAATTGTTCAGTGAATTGTTAATTCACTGAATTGTGAGATTAATAGTCTGTGCTGTCCAATGTTTTTATGAAGGATATTTTTGTATAAATGGTTTCATTTATTTGAGAGTCTGTTGTTTCGTTTTGGCTTGGAATCCCTTGTAAATAGTGGGTATGATTTTTATTGAGGACAGTATAAAGTATTTAACCGGAAGAGCCTGGCATCAAATGCGTTATTTCACATGCTTTTTCTGTTACATTCAGTCTTCGTGATGTTTTCGTACAAACTCTTTTTTCTAAATCTCTTTGTTGACTGTCTGTTAGCAGTAATCGTGTGTCTTACCAGTATTTTATCTGTTAGCATACTGGCAGCTTAAATATGAATGTTATTCCTTATAATCCTTTCATGTAATGACAAAACAATCTGCAGTTGAAGATTACTTTATATCACCGCTCTGATCAAGAATTTTTCATCGTCGTAAATCAAAATCCGCTTACCTGTCCCAGGTAACTTGATAAAACTTGATAAAAACTTGATAAGAAAAATGCACGGAAAGTAAACATGGCTTGTACTTGCTATGAAGTTTACGCAGGGTCTTGTGCTGTGGGTCTTATGATTGCAGTACGTTCAACTTTTTTTTTTTTCCTGATACTGGCTTTTGAAACCGTAGAGAGATTGAAAGGGGATTGGTCCTTTGAGACTGCGGTTACTATTTACGCTTTTTTTTTATGGGGTTAAGGTATTTTTGAAAATGCATGACATGCAACTAAAGTAATAGCAATAAATGGTTGCTGTTGTGACTATTATCTAAATTGTTTTTCCCTTATGCACTGTTGATGTGTTTCGCCGACAAAATTTCAGTCCTCACACACACACATAGTGAAGAATAATTAGGCTAAATATTGAAGCAAAGTATCATATGAATACAGTTTTGTTTATAACTGGGAATGCGTAATAGTGTTGATGTAAAAAAACAGAAAATTTTGATAAGGAATTGTTAATTATCCTCAGAGAAATTGTTTATATTTCTTTTGAGATTTATATTCAGTGCAGGTAAATGAAAATGACTTATTAATTAGAAAATAGCTTAAAGGTTCAATTCGTTGTGGATTTAAATGTAAATTTATTACAAATGTTAATGATTCATCACCTTGCAGCAGCGACGCCAGTCATCATTTTCCCTTTGTAAGTATTGCAGTTCCTCGTTGGGAGAGTGGGTTCCGTTCTCAGCTAGCACTCTGCTGGCCGCGAGTTCGAATCTCCGACCGTTCAATGAAGAATAAGAGGAATTTATTTCTGGTGATTGAAATTCATTTCTCGCTATAATGTGGTTCGGATTCCACAATAAGCTGTAGGTCCCGCTGCTAGGTAACCAATTGGTTCTTAGCCACGTAAAATAAATCTAATCCTTCGGGCCATCCCTAGGAGAGCTGTTAATCAGCTCAGTGGTCTGGTTAAACTAAGGTAAACTTAACTTGTAAGTATTGCGTTGTTAGGGCATATCAAAGCTCATTAGACAACAGTGAGTTATCGATCAGTCATCGCATAATAGTGTCACGCGGCGATCATTTTCTATTTTGTTTTATAGAAGGGTTAATGTATGATTAGGAAAAATGCACATCTTTCTGTGGAATTGAGGTAGCAGTTTAAATGCCCGCCTGTTTTGGATATGAATGATGCCTTACCGTTCACCATCGGCGTTGGATTGTCATAATTTGTCATTTGTAACTATTTTGTTTTCAAGAAGTGGCTTACCAAACAGCTATCAACTATTGATTTGGTTATCGCATATAACCGTGTCATGCCAAGGATCGTGGAAAATCGCCGTGATCTAATGAAGTCATTCGACAGAGGATGTTAGTCCAGGAAAGGTTTCCTGAATTCGTACTTTAAAGTAACCGAGTAAAAGAGACTACCTAATTGATCATAGAAATGATTTCATATAAATGTCTCTTAGATTTTCAAGGGATCACCCCGAATCCTCGAGATAGGCCCTTGGAGAATAAATTAACATATTAATAATTTGAAATAAATTAACATTTTTATTTTATCACTTGTAGACATCCGTATATTTAAAAATATTTTCTTATTAAATTCTTCTCTTGTCAATTGCAGACAACCTTAAATTTAAATTTCATGGAATCCCTGCTTAGGTCCATTTGAAACATATATACATAATTTATTAGTCCATTGACATCCTTTTTTAGATTTCCCATGAAAATAATTGCTGATGAGATTTGTTGGAACCACCACAAGTTTAATGGACTCTCTCCTGTCCTGCATGCAACCATCCGTTAAAGTTCCACAAAAATCCGCAAGCAAGTTTTTAAGCGAGGTCGTAAAATTCGAATGGGATTGGCCCCTGGCGGGCGGCCATTCATCCGTGAAAGATCTGTGAAATTCCGTTTGTAATCGCTCTGTAAAATTAAACAAACAATTAGGGATCAAGAACAACCACCTTCACCAGCAAAGAAGTCGTTCTGCTCAGTGAACGCTATGACAATGTGCCAACTCGTTCACCCATGTCTGAACGTGCTTGAGGTGCATATTGCATGAGTCGTTGTCTCGGAATTCTTTTCGGTCTTTCGGTTATTTTCTGGAGTTTTTGTTAGATTCAGTTGCCAGGATGAAACCCGAGGAACATAATGCAGTTTGTATGAATTCCGGTGAACAAAGAAGGATGCGTTAAGTCTACAGTACATAGTAGCAGAGAGGGTTTTACGGGCCAGTTTGGCACAAGGCCAGCAAAATCTGAAACAACAACCAGTTTAGATCGTACTGTACATTATGTCTGTGTTTCTTTACTTGATAGGACCACCTAAAATAGAGTTGACAAAAATTCTCTCTCTCTCTCTCTCTCTCTCTCTCTCTCTCTCTCTCTCTCTCTCTCTCTCTCTCTCTCTCTCTCTCTTCTGAATAGAAATATTATGTAAGCCTGTCATTGTGATTTTGGCCTAAACGCTGTATATTTTAGTGTCATTACTGATGTCTTGTAACTTGAGGTTTCAATATTCTCCTCTGCTTAATTTAGTCTTTGCATATCACTGTCTCATTGTTTACTTTCAGTTAATTTTGCGTAATGAGTTTGTTTTCTTTTAGTATTGTTGAACTTTCACGCTGTGGTGCTGGTCTAACGTTTCACGTGTCGTATCGTCGTCGTAATTTACGTTATTACAGATAAAGAACTCATTGGAGCTTACCTTATTACAGATAAAGAACTCATTGGCTCCATGGTTTTTCACTCGTCCTTGATGTACCCGTCAGGCGTTACTATCTCACACAAGGTCTAGAGAATACTCTAGACCTTGATCCCACAGATACTGTACCAAAATCACGAACTCGAGTGTCAGCTGATATTTACTTCCAGTATGTAAAAAAAAAAAAAAAAAAAAAAAAAATTCGTCTCTGTATTTCCAGAGTTATCTAATCTGACAACCAGGTCTCCACAGCATGAAAGAAATGACAGCATTGCAGCCCTAGACTCAATAGAAGAACACATGGCAAAATAGGCCGCATTACGCGAGAGTGTAGAGCATTATTTAGTGTAGCGTCTGTAGCAGGTAATTAATTCTTGGTCCCGCCGGTACCTCAGGCAGGGAATTACCGTTGTGATGCGTCAGTTAGTTCTGAATAACAATGACCCTCGAAGAGACATCAAACCTTGTTTGTGTAGCGTTATTGTTTGGTGAAGCAGCTTCGAGTTTCTGTATTGTAGTGCGGGAGTGTCATTTTCATTTCCCGCGAATTGTTTTTCTTGCGCCGCGCCGTGATGTTTCAGAGGCTTTGGTGTTCTCTGCATCAGTCTGTCGCGAGAATAGGATTTATTTGATTATTTTTACGTCTTATTTTATTAATTGTTTGCGAGTTTATTTTTAATAAAAGGGAAGTAATGAACGTAAAAGGAAACATCTGAACGTAAAAGGTTTTCTGTTTCATTACATGAAATTGTTTCCTCTATTATTTTTCTTTCGATAGACTAAGAGGCTTTTCTGTTATTAAATTGATATTAGTTTAATATATTTTATATAACCCCGTATTCATTTGTTTCGCATTAAAGAGCGACTTATCATATTCGTCGAATATTTCCTTTTTTAGTTTTTATGGCTTAATTAATGTTTGTTTAAAGTCCGGTTTAAGATTTTCTTTCACGATTATGGTGGATGTAGGATTAATTTCTTTTTCGGCTATGTCATATCCTCTTTCCGTTTTTGTTTTCTTTTTAGTTGTCTGTAAAAGAAAATTATTGAGATGGCTTTGTCGGTCCGTCCGCACTTTTTCTGTCCGCACTATTTCTGTCCACCCTCAGATCTTAAAAACTACTGAGGCTAGAGGGCTGCAAATTGGTATGTTCATCATCCACCCTCCAATCATCAAACATACCACATTGCAGCCCTCTAGCCTCAATAGGTTTTATTTTATTTAAGGTTAAAGTTAGCCATGATTGAACTTCTGGCACCGCCATAGATACCAACAACACAGGCCACAATCGGACCGTGGCTGAGTTTCACGGGCCGCGGCTGAAAGTGTCATACAGCATTATACGCTGTACGGAAAACTCGATTGCACCGAAGAAACTTCGGCGCATTTTTTTACTTGTTTTTCAGTGTTGTTGATGTCATGCAACCTTCACATAGAAGTTTTATGTTACCTGATCATCTTTCGCGTTTTGTTTGATTTAGCGTCGATAGATAAGCGCACAAGTCTTCGCAGTGGCAGCGTGTGAAGTGTAGCAGGAGAAGCTAGAGTGGTACCGACGGCGAATTTTGTGGTGAGCAAGACTGGGAGGCCGGCAGCTTCTCGTGGGAAAAATGCGGTGTGCGTTTCACTTTAATCACTCGCCACCACCACCACTACTGCCTCTACTGCTACTACTACTACTACTACTACTACTACTAGAGGGCCTCTCCTCCATCGTGCTGGCTATGCCCCCGCACCCCTCTCTCTCTCTCTCTCTCTCTCTCTGAGAGTCCATTACCCCCCCTCCCCACTCACGCACACACACACACACACTCACAGACAAACACCATCGCTAAGTCCTCTCTTTCTTGTGACTGCTTTGTCGTAATGTCTTGGGTGTTTTTTCGGTTACGTACATTCTTGTGTTTCAGGTTCGCGTCACGTCAGTGTTGAGGATGCGACGTAATGTGCAGTAACGGCCGTTGTGGTCTCTGAGCTGTAGTGATATGAATATTTTTTTTTACATGTATAATTGTTATGGTTGTAAAGCAAAGAGAACTACTCTCCTGCTGAAGTTGTCGCAACACAACCCGACTTTTATAATAGGGTTTATTCCCAACTTTGTTTTTTAAAATCTGCCAAATTCCGGTTAGAAAAATGTCGCTGTCTTAGTGCCTGACTTACTCATTTATTGTTGCGGTCTAAATAGAAGAGGTGTAAAACCCACTAGGAAGGGGAGGGCGGGGGTGGGGGTTATTTACGACGGAAGCCTGACTGGCAAATGTCCTCTTCTTCCTCCGAAAATCTTGCCTCCAAACACCACCTTCCTCGGGTCCTTCCGGTGGAGAGAGAGAGAGAGAGAGAGAGAGAGAGAGAGAGAGAGAGAGAGAGAGAGAGAGCTTTTGCTACTACAAACATAAGAGCTACGTTATCTAAAACATGAGAGAGCTTTCTGCTACTACAAACATAAGAGCTTTTCGTTATCTAAATGTGTTCGAGAGAGATATAGAGAGAGCTTTCCACTACTACAAACATAAGAGCTTTTCGCTATCTAAATGTGTTCGAGAGAGAGAGAGAGAGAGAGAGAGAGAGAGAGAGAGAGAGAGAGAGAGAGAGAGAGAGAGAGAGAGAGCTTTCCACTACTACAAACATAAGAGCTTTTCGTTATCTAAATGTGTGTTTGAGAGAGAGAGAGAGAGAGAGAGAGAGAGAGAGAGAGCTTTCTGTTACTTCAAAGATAACAACTGTTCGTTACCTAAATGTGTTTGAGAGAGAGAGAGAGAGAGAGAGAGAGAGAGAGAGAGAGAGAGCCTTCTACTACTGCAAACATAAGACCTTTACGTTATCTAAATGCGTGTTTGAGAGAGAGAGAGAGAGAGAGAGAGAGAGAGAGAGAGAGAGAGAGCGAGCAGAAGGAAAATGGTGTATAATTTCTGAGAACCTTTCTTATGTCATTGCCTCCTGGGTTAGACACGTTGAGCGATCGT
This sequence comes from Macrobrachium rosenbergii, assembly GCF_040412425.1. Lineage (NCBI taxonomy): Eukaryota > Metazoa > Arthropoda > Malacostraca > Decapoda > Palaemonidae > Macrobrachium > Macrobrachium rosenbergii. The sequence continues at coordinate 12,330,571 of NC_089769.1, read as the reverse complement.
TCGTCATATTTTGTTTTGGCCCGATGAAGCAAATGGCGGTGAGGGAATGAAGCAAAACAAATTCTCAGTCATCAGATCCTTCACTCGATCGCTTCCACGGAGTTGGTGACCGTAGACGTTGCGACGCCAGCTGGCGATTAAGATGATTCAGTCAATTCATGATGATGTTTGCAATGGCATAAAAGGATTTTGTCAGCCCTATTTTTATTTTTCCATTAAACTAACCGATATCATGGAGTGGTCATTCTTTAAACCTTTTATTGCGGTGAGGTGAAACTCAGTCTTTTGTTGCCAGTAAATGCTTGATAAATGAATAGCCATTATTTACAGCTTAAAATACGTTTCTTTTCATAGTGAGTTTTGTTACAGATTATCTAAAATTTCATCATCTCGTTCTTTGAGTGAACGTGAGATTATTTTTTATTCGATAGCTATTTTGGGTCGCGTTGAAATCGCCTGGGGGGCCCATCCTGTACGGGGCAGGCGAGTAAAGATTTTTTTTATAGCCTCAAATATACTTGAGAAATTGCACTTTTCTTTACTTTAGAACATAAATTAGTGTCGCACACTTCTTGTACCGATTAAAAAAAAACGGGGAGCGATTGAGAGTGGGTTTCCTTTGTCGTTGTTTCTGCGAGGTTGGGAGGGAGGGGAGGGAATCTTTTTGGAAACGAGATAATAACGCAAGAATTTTCCGTGAACTAAGCTTAGGGATTTTTCAGTATAGATAGAATTGTTATGTCCTTGATCACGGTATTCAGGACTTCTTTGTGCTTCAGTCGCTATTGATTTTGGGTTAGAGAGAGAGACTGGGGATGGCGGCCATGACACTGTTCACAAGTTACATAGCTTTATTAACGTGCCAGTAAAAGCAGATCACAGTGGTAAGTTCATTAGCCGTGATAAACTGGAGAGACAGAGGGAGGGACATATAAAAGGAAGAAGTGCGGGAGGAGGAGGAAGAAGGAAGAGAAGACGGAGGAGGAAAAGGAAAAGGACGGGATGGCAGAAGAAGAAAAACAAGTCGTAGAAAGATTTGTCCAAAGTCATCCGTTAACGGAAGGTGTCGAAGTCATAAAAGCAAGGGAAAGAGTTGCCAACTCGCCACGCGTCAGCTGGTCTTTGAGCCACACTTCTTTCTGCGCCGTCCGTCCCTCCTCCTCACTCCCTCTTTCCCTCCAGTCGTCTTTCCTCCCTCCTACGTGTGTCCCTCCCTCCCTCCCTTCCTCCTTCCGTCCCTCCCTTATTTTCCCCGCTGGCAATCGGCAGTTTCCGCCTCCTTGTAAATTTGGACGACGGAGTCAGCCATTGGTCAAGCTCCGGCGAAAATCTCACCAGTAGCGCACTTCGTGACTTGTTTCTCTCTCTCTCTCTCTCTCTCTCTCTCTCTCTCTCTCTCTCTCTCTCTCCTCCTCTCTCTCTTTGAGTGAGGTTACTGACAATGATCATCTTTGTTCTTCGAAGTCAGCGCGTATTTTTATTTCTTCATGTACAACGACTGGAAACAAAAGAAACCCCCGTTGGGGGGTAGTGCCGTCAGTGTACCTCACACGGTGCACTGTAGGCATTACTTAAGGTTCTTGGCAGCGTCCCTTCGGCCCCTAGCTGCAACCCCTTTCATTCCTTTTACTGTACCTCCATTCATATTCTCTCTTCCATCTTGCTATCCACCCTCTCCTAACACTTGTTCCGTAGCGCAACTGCGAGGTTTTCCTCCTGTTACACCTTTCAAACCTACCTACTCTCAATTTCCCTTTCAGCGCTGAATGACCTCATAGGTCCCGGTGCTTGGCCTTTGGCCTAAATTCTATATTCCTTTCTATTCCTGAGATTAAAATTGAGTCAAGGCTGATCTTGGGATATGATCGTTTTCATTAATATTAATTTCCAGAATGTCTGAGCTAATCAGAATATAAAAGGCAAAATAAAGTGAAGAGGAGCTTTCCTATTTTGTTCCAATTTGACGACAGATAACAAGAGACGAAAAAATACGAAAGAAAACCTTGAGCATACTGTAGTTATATAAGCCATTTTCACGTCGCCAGCAAGGTGGGCTTGCTGTAGGTCGTGGTTATAAAAGAATCAATTGTCTAAACTTGCCTGGAGGTAAAAATGTAGTAGTATTAAAGTAGTTTAACCAGACCACTGAGCCGACTTTCAGCTCTTACATAGGGCTGGCCCGAAGGATTAGGATAAAATACCACATAGGCTCAGGTTCTCATACTGTAACACACACACACACACACACACTAAATACGTTTGTTCATGCTTCCACACTAAAAAGGTATATTAAAATTCATAATAAGTTAAATAATATTTTTAAAAAGTTTAAATTAAATTCGACAAATGTTATGTTTTCGTGCTTTTATTGTTTACTTATTTTTATATTTTATCTGTCAAACCACAGTTCCTCATGAACAACAGAATCGGAACGACAGAAAATGTAAAAGAATGTGATCATAAATACCTTTGGGGGAAAAAATTCGTAAGAGACGAAATCATAAGATAAACTAAAATATCTCAGTGACTGGCATTTTATAGTTAAGAACAGTAAGGTTAAGTCTTTAACAGAGAGAGAGAGAGAGAGAGAGAGAGAGAGAGAGAGAGAGAGAGAGAGAGAGAGAGAGAGAGACTGGCTCTGAAGTTGAGGGAAGTTAAGTTCATTATTTTTCAAGAAGATAATCATCGTATTTGATAAAATTGTAGTCAGGAAGCGGAGTACTGCAAGGTGGTTTTCGTTGGTGGGCTTTGTTCTCCATGCTTGTAAAGGCTTTTTAAAAATAATAGGCATTTACATTTTTATATTTTGCAGTAATGGTGAAGAAAGGAAAACCTTCACTGTAAACAGTGACGATAAGAGACCCCAAATACACCGGAATTAGGGATTAAGCTTTTTGTGTCATCACTATCATGATGACGCGCACGATCAAAGCAAAGACTTGTAATGACTTCGTATCGTCCATGTTCTTTCTTCCTTGCTCAGAGTTTTCCACGTAAGTTTCTTCAAAGATATAATGATATATATATATATATATATATATATATATATATATATATATATATATATATATATATATATATATATATATATATATATATGCACACATACATACATACACATCTTAATATCAGTGTCATAAGGCACTCTAAAACCTCCAATTATAAATGAATCATCGACGTTCCAGTTGGCTTCATCGCATCCATCACAGATTACATCTGAGCGTTTTCCCAATAAGCATCTCCATCTGAAGGCACAACTGGTGTTTCCAGGTCCCTGAAGCCAGTCAAGATCTCTCGAGGCCCGACTCACGTCTGGAGCGTTTCGATCGAGTTTATAATCCCCACAAAGGCTGATGAGGCCTGATTACGTTTTATCTGATGGACGATGCGGTTGCCAGATTTTATAGGCGGTCTCGGTTGATCGCTGTCGGATTAAGATGTTAGGTTTAGTTTTTTTTTTTTTTTTTTCTCGGCCCTTTTTCCTTATCGGTTCGTTTAATGCCAGACCGTTGCTTGATTTCGATCGATCGAGATTAAATTCTTGTGTGTTTTTTTTTCGGTTATGCCAGGTTAATATCATTTATGGTATGCTTTTTTTATCTTTATTTTTATTTGTATTTTTTTGAAGGCGTGTTCTATCGAGATTAAATTCTTGTGTTTTTTTCGGATATGCCAGGTTAATATAATTTATGGTATGCTTTTTCTATTTTTATTTTTATTTGTATTTTTTTTTTTGAGATTAAATTCTTGTGTTTTCTCATACCGGTTAATATAATTTATGGTATGCTTTTTCTATTTTTATTTTTATTTGTATTTTTTTGAAGGCGTGTTCTCAACCGGCGGGGTTTTCCGAAGTTAATTATGAGCGAGATCATTAATATTCTATCTTCTCATGGGGCTTGTTGGTAGCAGTTGCGCGCTGTCTGATCTAATTAATAACTGATTAAATTACCTTAGTAGCGAATGATTTTACTGCAGATCATTATGGCGGTCGCCTTATCGGTCGAAGTCAGTATTTGCATGTTGAACGTTTGCTTTTTAACTCCAAGATATAAACATTATGCGCTTGCTCAGACATTAAATAGATGACCGTTTCTTTCCTCCTACCGCCAGACCTTGGGGTCCTTGTGTATCCTTTCCCCTAACTCTTTCTGTCTTAAAATTTTGAGGCTTGCTCCGTTCTTCATTCCTTTTGTCTTTTCATCGGTTTTAGGTTTTCCTTCAAATCTACTTTCTCAGTTGTTCTTACGTATGCATTATATTGTGAGAAATAAAACAGGAAGCCTTCCTGATTTGTATCAGATATGAAATATTATAAACCTTTTCCTCAAGTTTTCGTTACCAAGCACATTCTTTGGTTTTTGTTTTTCTGTTGGAAAAAGTTAGATGTATGTTGTTTTTTTATATGAATTTGTGAGCAGCGGTGTATAAATGGGTGTTTTTGTAATATGAGATTACAGTGTAATTTAGGATGCGTCAAAGGTATTTTAGTGAAACGAATTCATGCACCGTAGTGTTTTGTGAGGCAAAAGCAAAATTTTTACGCGTTATTATGGTTTCTAACATTCCAGCTTAGTATTAGAAAAATTGACCCTTTAATGAGATATTACAAAATCATGGAGTCAGTTCTGTTAACGTAGTACTCTAGTATATTTAGTTTATTTAATTTTTTTTAATTACGTGCGTGACAGTTTATTATTTGTTATTGTTAAATGAAATTAAAAAAACTTCATTAGTTAAAACTTCCTCATTCCTGAACTATTATAACTGCGAGAAATGTCAATAGCATAACACCGTGGGATCACTTAAGAGACCCTTTCGGTATTTCATTGTCACGGAACTGGACTGCTCTTCAGTCAGTGAACTCTGAAGTGGCTTCGTTACGTTCTTTTTTGTTCCGGTGGCTTCCGACGCAGCGTTGATAGTCTGCGTTCCTGTGTGTGTTTGTGTGTGAGAGAGAGAGAGAGATTAAAATCTTATTCTCGTGTATGTAAAGTACGTGAACGTGTGTGAGAATAGAGATCAATAGCTATTTAAATCTTATCATAGTCCAGTGTTTGTGTATGCAAGGAAGAGATTGATAGATACAGAGCTAATTAAATGAAAGAAATTATATGTCGTAACAGAGAGAGAGAGAGAGAGAGAGAGCACAGGTCTAATGGTTTTAAGACTCCCTTGTTGATGAGTGCTTAATTCCCGTTTGTGTTGGGCCAAGGGACGGATGGTCGGTACCGGAGAATGTTAAACGCTTGTGATTTTTGGGGCGTGAAATAACCTTCGGGATTTCGATACGTGCCATGTCACGATTTTAGTTTCTCCAATAAGTTCTTTGTAGAAACATTGTTACTTGGCAGAGGGCATTTGCTCGCCTAGTAGAGTTCTTTCATCTCTACACGAAACGGTTGTCTTTGTTGGGACTATTTATTTATGCTCCAGATGGAGTTTTTTCACTTTACAAGATACATATTCGGTGTAGTTTACTGTTCATTTAGGCTAACCTTGTATTGATTTCTGGAGATCATGTTTGTAGTTTTTCACGAATTTGTGACTTCAGGTTTTTCCTAGTAATTTTTAAAGAACAAGACTTAGCTATTTCAAGAATTTTTTACTTGTAAGTGAATTTTTTGTGTGTAATTTTTAGAGGGCAAGACTTATCCTTTAGTAAAGCATTCTTTTTATCTCAAAAGGATTTTCTTTTGTGTAGAACACTTCTATTTCATTGGAGATTCCTCTCGCCCTTCCCCCGTTTTCTTCCTCTTTCCAAGTGAAAAACGTACACTCTTAATATTGGCCACCAGTATTGGCACTCCAGCCAAACACCTCTCTGGAAATCGCCCCCGAAACGACGCAGCGAACTTCGTGAAGCGGTTCGTGAACCGAAGCCGTTTAGTTATTGATGTCTTTCATTAGCGTGTGCAGCTGCTCTTAAACGCTGTTTCCGGGTGATTTCCAGTTCTCATAAAAGTTAAGTGTCCGTGGAAACATTAAATATGTTTTTTTTTCCTCTTTTCGTAGTTACGTAGGCTTTTCATTCCGCGGTGTTCGTTTGGCAGGTTAATTAATTTGCTTGCATGTGACTTCAGCTACCAGTAATGATAACTAAAAAAAAAAAAGAAAAAATTTTCTTCAGCCAATTAACATTGTGCCTTTTAACACAACATTTGATTTGTGAGTTATAACAGAATCAGTCACTCAGCTAAGAGAAATTTGATGTGAGGTAACCTACAGTACAGCAACAACAACAAAAACGAACGCTAATAATAATAATAATAATAATAATAATAATAATAATAATAATAATAATAATTGCCTTACTTGTTTTAAAAATCTCTGCTCTTTAGAACAGAAATCTTGAAAAAATGAAAGGGTAAGGCAACGACACATGCTTGAAACCTCATAACTCCCTAACATTTATTTCCAAGATCTAAAAGTCTGACTATTTTTCTATGTTTTCTAAGAGGGTACAATCTTCCTTTCATTCACTCCGTCGGCTGTAGTCTTATCGTGAGCCCTAGCCACTCGCACCAGCGGTGGGTAAGTTAACAGTACTCTTATTTGGTGTTATTGTCCTTCACGATCTTGAGAGACGTGGAGGTCATGTAATTCGTTTCTTTGTGCTAACTCTGCCTGTCAAGTGATATCAAAGTGACACGACGTTTGTTGACTGTAATAGAATGTAATTCTGGGAAAGAAATGACGACGTGTCGAATTTTATTGCGTAATCCGTTCATTACACAGCTTTGTTTTTATATGTCCTTGTAGCCAAAATGGAGGAGGAGGGCCAGAAATGTGGACTTGAGTGAGAAAGTTTCCATCTCGGTCGCACTTTTGCGCAAAGGGAGTGAGAGGGATTGAGATGGAAGCTTTTCTTCAACCTGTGTGAATGTTGTTTGCCCTGCTTGAGGTTTCTTGACATAAATTTATCTTCCTTTGCTTGATAATTGTCTAAGGCTGTTGAGCAGCAGTAAACAGTCGAGATTCTCTTTCTCTCTCTCTAAGTCGTATCCGGCATTGTGCCATCACTTCCTCCTTCGCCCGGAGTAGGTCTTCTTGTTGCGTAACCTGGAGGAGGCCTTATAAACTGCTGGTTCCAGAATCGTTATCTCGACTTCGCTGCTGAGATTCATTGATTAGAGAAATTCTAAGATAAAGCATTGTTTTTGTTGATGGCATTCCCTTTCATTTTGAGTTCTGTTTACCTTTGGTTTTAGTTATGTTAGAAAGGACTTCTACTTAGTTTGTGTGTCTTATTAGAGTCTTTTGTTTTTTGTAAGGTTTCCTAATGCTCCTTTTAAGTTTTGTTAAGGTATTTTAGTATTTTTTGTTGTCTTGTATTTTTGTGCAATATTTCCATACGCTGGAGTTTTGACGCGTAATTTACTTGCATATAAGTTCTGTTAAGTAGTTCTAGACAGGTGCCAATTGATATACTGTTTTGTGCTTCGGGATATGTGTGATTCGCTTTGATAAAGTACTTTAACAGTTTTATTTACATACATACATACATACATACATACATACATACATACATACATACATACATACATATATATATATATATATATATATATATATATATATATATATATATATATATATATATATTTATTTTATGTATATCTTTACACAAACACGCGCGCACACACAAACACACACACATACACACTATATATATGTATATAAAACACGCACACACACATATATATGTGTATGCGTGTGTGTGTATGTGTGTGTATTTATATTTGAATTCCTTTATTTAAAAAAATACTCTTTATTTGCATTCCGCCACATTATGCGTGGAAGCCCTCGCTCGGTTAGGAATAATACAGAGACTTTCATTACTGTTAAAGTCGCGCATAGCTCAGGTTTAAGGCAGGCATTACGTCGGCGAGCGGAAATTAACCTCTTTTTTCCTTTGATATTTAAATCCTGATGTTCCGTAAAACTGTTGCTTTTTGTATAGAATACAATTAACGAGTGCTAATCAAAGCTCTTCCATTACTGGAGTTTTATGTCTATAGTAAAATTATATACTGCGTAATTAAGAATTATCTTTTCTGAGAGAAGTTTATTTTTTTGTTAAATGTGTACAGTCTTGGGAAAAACGAAAGCTAGGTGAGTTAAGTCTGAATTAGATGGTAAGGATCGGAAGTTAATCCAGCTAATGAGATCATGAAGTGCTGGATTAGAAAGTAGTTAAGAAACTTACTGTTACCAGGGGATTTTAGAATGAATCTGTTTGGATTATAATACTTCTTTCAGGTAAAAAAAATTTTTTTTTTACTCTTAAATTTGACACGGCTCTTAACCAAGCATTTGAAAATATGTTGATAACAGTTTGCGTGCTTTTATACTTTTTATCTTTGGTAAATTTTCTCGTAAGATAAAAGATATCGGCCTACAATGTTTAAAAAGTATACAAATCTCCACTATCCATAGGTTTTTCACCTGTGTAGTTCCAGCTGTGTATTTATGCATGTTTCCTAATTAATCTCATTGTGTTCAGTTAATTTTTCGTGCCTCTTGACTCATCTATTTGTTTTAACCACATTGCCATTCAATATAAGTTTTATATATATATATATATATATATATATATATATATATATATATATATATATATATATATATATATATATATATATATATGAATGAATTTGGATCACATCACCATGACATTTATTATATTCACGAACATCAGGCTATAAATGCCGTTAAATATCCAATTCGCTCTACCACGAAAATAATACCGAAGGGGAATGATAATTGATAAGCGGTTCGTGGATATGAAACGGCATTAGTAGCTTAATGTTTGTGATATGTATATGTGTATATGTACACACACATATACATAATATATACAGTATATGTATATATGTATATATATAATATATAGTTGTGGGATTGTTTGTCTATATGTATTAAGCGTAGGAGAGAGAGAGAGAGAGAGAGAGAGAGAGAGAGAGAGAGAGAGAGAGAGAGAGAGAGAGAGAGATTTGGTAATGTGATGAGATTGATGTCATTTGCCCCAAGCGCTTTTACCGGTCGAACGCAGAAACTAGACCAGAAAATGAGAAGAGAATGTGAAAGGCCTTGGACGCTACTCGAAGAGGTTATTTTGGTTACATTAACAATTATCATTGTGGTTTTTTTTTCTTTCGCTTTGCGTCATTTGAGGATTGGAAATATGTTTGGTTTGAGTAGAATATCGATTTTACTTTTCCACGCCGATCAATTTACCTACCATAATCAGGTGAAGTTATTGAACGAAACTGCAAGTCAGTTTTGTAAGTTATTGTATTAATAGTTTTTTAGTTTTGTATTTATTTTTTAAGACTTCCTTTTTTGTTCTTATCTCGCTTCTGTCAAAAGAGGGTAACCCTTGTTTTGAAACTTGATGTTTATTTGGGTTGGGAAATTTCCCTGGAGATTTAACCGAATAACAAATGTGGAAATTGGTTTTTGGTCGGGGTACAGTATGTGTCAGTATTATTATTATTACCTCCGCTAAGGGTGTTTTGTTTTTCGTACAGTTTTCTTGGTGTTCCTGTTATTATTATTATTATTATTATTATTATTATTATTATTATTATTATTATTATTATTATTTTTTTTTTTTTTTTTTTTTTTGTAAAAGTCTGATAATCCCTTGAGTCACGAAAATGGTGAAGAAACCCACAATGATGTCAATGGAAATGAAATTAAATATAAATATATATATATATATATATATATATATATATATATATATATATATATATATATATATATATATATATATTTCTGACTCACATCAGGATCAGAACCCAGGTCTTTCAGTTGAAAGACCTGGGGTCGATCCTGATGTGAGTCAGAAATTTATTTCTGTTCCGCATGTGACTGTGTTGATTTATATATATATATATATATATATATATATATATATATATATATATATATATATATATATATATATATATATATATATATATATATATATATATATATCAATCAAACCAAAGCTTTTGAGAACCTGCTCGATTCTCTTTATCAATTGAGCAGGTTATCGAAAGCTCTCCTTTTACATTTTTTTCAATATATATTTACAATGACACCATTGTGGATTTCTTCACCATTATTATTATTATTATTATTATTATTATTATTATTATTATTATTAATCACCAATTTATGAAGCCGACGATTCCCATCACTGACCCCCCATGAAGAAGTCGCTCTTAAAATGTTTACCTATTCCTTGACAAATTCGTCCTGGCTATTTGTTTCCCTCTGCGTCGCGACATGTTTTATCTCATTTCGAGCGGGCATAGAATGCGTGATTTCCCCCGAGTGAAGAGAACTGGCGCGAAGAAAGTGGTTCGCAGTTCATTATGCAGATAGACACTGAAGCTCCTCCAGAGAGCTGCACTGCAATTGCAGCCCTCCTCTTCCAAGGGGACCTTGCGGTGTATTTGAAACTTTTTGCAGCATCTCTGTTTTTCGGCCACTTCTCTCTCTCTCTCTCTCTCTCTCTCTCTCTCTCTCTCTCCCCTCAGCCTCGGTTACTGAGGTTAGAATCAGGTCAGAAACGGGCGGTTCTTTTGGCAGGTTTTGTAAATATCTGTTTATTTGTATGTTTGGTTATTTCATTTTTTTTCGTTTTGTTTCGTTTATCAGCAGTTTTTCCGTAAAGGAGATGGCTTGTCAAGTTACTAATAATGTCTTCTTCGTTGTTTATCAGCTTCTTAAGCTACTAGTTTCGTATTCGTTATTTATCAGCTTTTTAAGTTACTAATTTGTTGTTCGTTATTTATCAACTTTTTAAGTTACTAATTTCTTATTCGTTTTTTGTCAGCTTTCTTAAGCTACTAATTTCTTATTCGTTATTTGTCAGCTTTCTTAAGTTACTAATTTCTTATTCGTTATTTATCAGCCTGTAAAGTTACTAATTTCTTATTCGTTATTATCAGCTTCTAAAGTTCTAATTTCATATTTGTTATTTATCAGCTTCTAAAGTTCTAATTTCTTATCCGTTATTTATCAGCTTCTAAAGTTACTAATTTCTTATTCGTTATTTATCACCTTCTAAAGCTACTAATTTCTTATTCGTTATTTATCAGCTTTTAAAGTTACTAAATTATTCGTTATTTATCAGCTTCTAAAGTTAGTAATTTCTTATTTGTTATTTATCAGCTTCCTAAGTTACTAATTAATTTTCTTATTCGTTATTTATAAGCCTCTTAAGTTACTAATTTCTTAATCGTTATTTGTGAGTTTTGCTCAGATTAAGCACATCTTTCCTTTGTCATTCAAAACTAATTTATAAAAAAAAATGAAAATACACTAAATTTCATTTAATTTATTTTTTATCAATAGCTGCTTTCGAAGGCCTACTCTGAAGAACAAATGCCCTCACGTACAAATCAGACTGAACCAGAGGCTTGGATATAAAAAAAAAAATGAAGAAATATTTGCAGAACAATAACCAGATACGAAAAAGAGAATAGAACACAGAGACAATTGACAATAACTTATTGCCGGAGCATTGTGGCAGGCGACGACGATCTCGCACTGAAAAGACCCGAACAATATGAGCACTGTGGTTCGTCAGTCACTTTCACTCTTCCGTCAACAAACCTCACTTAGAAGGCCATGGTTGGTTGGTTCGTTTGGCCCCGTGGGGTTCGTTGGAAGGGTCTCGGGGTTTGTAAGAGAGGTGATGATGGGGTTCACTTAGGTAGTTTATGTCTGGGTAAAGAGGGTTTTGGATGGGGTCGGGTTCGGTCGGAAGGGTATTATTATAACCAGGTAGCTTACCGGTATGTCATAGGGTTGTCGGTTTGGGCTCAGGTGCCTGCCACCTGTTGTATTTTGATGATGTTGTTATTCGTCACCCCCTCGGTTGTTGTTATTATTATTATTATTCGCTTTTTGTGTAATTTTTAACGTTATTAGCCCTTTGCACAATTATTATTATCATCCAGTTTAACCTTGTTAAAACTACAACTTCAGATGAAGTGAATTGTGGAATCATGGACTGATAACTGTTATGACTGGTGTTTTCGATTTCCATGAAAATTAGTGATATTAATTTTTCTAGCATCCGATGATCCAATCCATTGCATGAGAATTAACTAACAATACCACGAGAGCATTAGCTTTAAATGCTTTACAATAACTCATATATACATGTATGTATGTATGTATGTATGTATATATATATATATATATATATATATATATATATATATATATATATATATATATATATATATATATATATATATATATATATCTCATGCAAGCACTTGAAATAAATTTATTTGATCCCCTTTGAAGGCATCCCTCGCCCTGCGGAATCGGATTACGAAACGCTGCAAGGTTTGTTCTAAGTATTCATCTTGGACGGACGATCCAGGCAGATAAGGAAAAAGAAAACGTTATGGCTCACTGAGCCACGTCTAACTATGGCTCACGGTTAAGGTGGCCGGTTTCCAGGCTCGTGAATTATGCATGACATACGAGAGTTCTGCATTAATCACTTGGCAACGTTTTCTTTTCGATGGTAAATGCATGGTTAGGGTCTGCCTAATTGCTCCTTCTCCCCAGGGACATTGCCGTTGCTAATTTATGAAAACGGCGCGTTATTGGGATATGGGGTTTTTCAAGTGCTTATTATTTAATGGTAATTCAGAATAAAGTAGACGTAAAAATGATGGATAATAGCAGCTGGAAAAATGAAAAGATCACGGAGGAATGAATCATAAAAGCTGGAAATGAGAGGACAATACATGAATGAAACTAGATTTAAAATATAATCGTGAGAGATTCAGGTATTTTATATAATTAAAATGACGTTATTTTACAACTGAAATGATTATACGCAGACTTCGCATTTAATGTGTTCTGGTATCGCATAGGTAATTGCATCAGCGTTTATGAAAGCGAAGTGTGGATGGTGAATATGGAAAGATAAAGGATGAAGTGGAAGTGGAAGAGTTGAATTTTTTTTCGTAATATCTGTGGACCGAGAAAGGTTGAAAAGGTTAGAGTTGTCGAAATATATCGGTGTGGTCCACTTGTTACCCGAAGTGAAAAGACGAACTACAGAGTTTTGAGGTGGTTTCATCACCTGGAAAGGTTGCAAAACGAAAGTTTGATGAAATGACCTGTATAAATTCAGAAGTGGGAATGATTAGAGGGAGGTACGTGATACTGGGTAAGCCTTCGTAAGGAGGGATTCTAGTAAGGAAGTTGTCTGAAGGCCAGCTTCTGGTGATGAACTTCTGTGTAGTCTTTATGTAGCGCCAGATGCTGTGGAAGTTTTCTGCACAAGGGGTTCATCTCTAATTCTGCAGCTAAATATGAACGTACCAGTGACATAGTCTTTTGAAAAGGTGTGGGAAGTGGCTTTGAAGTTAAGGAAGGTTTCAGCACGTTAATTTCATCCGGATTGTGTTTAGTGGTGGTGACTTCATACTTTGGGCCTTTTTTGGGGTGCATCGTTAC
>NC_089769.1:12287083-12314583 GCF_040412425.1 Macrobrachium rosenbergii | reverse complement strand
TTTTTTTTGAGAAGTTCAAGTATCCGTCTATTTCCCACATTATGCAGGCCTAAGCTCCTCAGAAAGAGGATCTTTAGGGCAGGACTTAAGAAATTTTAGGGGCCTTTACCGGCGTCCTGGGGCGATGCCCCATACCTGAGGCCCCTACCCGCTGAGAGGGCCAAGGGCCGTTCTACCTTCGTAACCGCCCAGCCTCCGGTAGACCCCTGCAGTGACCCAAATTCGTAGGTTAGAACCTAACTTGAGCAGTGGTTTATCTCTCTCTCTCTCTCTCTCTCTCTCTCTCTCTCTCTCTCTCTCTCTCTCTCTCTCTCTATTTAATATTTAACATATCTGGAATTGGTGGACAGATTCATAGAATAGGAAATTTTGATTACATATATATTTTTAGTTAATTCCGTGTTCATACTGGATTCTTTTAAGTACAGTATATTTGGGTCATTATATTTACGGAGTATAATGAGTGAAAATAAAAAAAAAAAATAAATGTACTTATAAAGGATGATGAATGTTTTTTGTTGATTTTATTGTCATCGGTATTATCACTGTTACTACTAATACTATCAGTATTATTACTAGATCCTCTGTAATGTACAATAATGAATTACATGCTTTAATTTCCTACGGTTACTTTTGGTTTCAATATTATATTTGAAAATCTCTCTCTCTCTCTCTCTCTCTCTCTCTCTCTCTCTCTCTCTCTCTCTCTCTCTCTCTCTCTCTCTGCCGTGCAAATTAGAAGACATAATTGATTTTTTAAGGTTAAGGTTTTGCGGACTACACGATTTAACCATGCAATAAATGTTATCTCCTCTTGTATTCTGCTCGTCAGCTCATTTTTTGTGGGCCGAATTTTTTTGTGGTCCGGTTTTTCGGACCTTCCCTGTGCCTCGTTCTTCATGGTAATGGAGTAACGAACTATTTGTTAATCTTGGATTCTTTTTAATGACTTTTTTATAATAATGACTCCGGTTCCTGTCATAATTGTCCAAATTGATGTGTTTTAATTTTTTACTGGTAATGATCGCAATCGTTGATAAAAAATCTCATAATCGCATCAGTCACTAAGTTGGTGGAGAAATCCGCAATGATGTCAGTGTAAATATATAGATTTTTTTATATATATTTACACTGACACCATTGTGGATTTCTTCACCAATAATAATAATAATAATAATAATAATAATAATAATAATAATAATAATAATAATAATAATAATAATAATAATAATGTGTAATAAAATCCACAATTTTATAGTAAATGTATTACTATGTAAAATAAACGTTAGCACTGATGAGGAACACCGTTCAAGTGTTCGGAAGTCTTTGTTTGTTTATTTTACATAGTAATACATTTACTATATAATTGTGGATTTTATTAATCAGATTGTTTTCACGAAATTGCGAATCTCTTAGCAATAATAATAATAATAATAATAATAATAATAATAATAATAATAATAATAACCGATGATTTAACTAACATTCGATGCAGACTCTGAAAGGCTCTAGTTAACATTGCGCCATTTTTCTGTAAATTTTTCATTCCAGATGACAGAATTGCTATCAGTTACTGCTGCTACAGCTGCTGTGACTGACGCTACCGTTAAACTTTCAAAAGTACCGATATAAACGCACTCCGCTGTCATTGTCACTCATTTGAGACTTATTTATGAAATGGATTTACCGAATGAATATTTTTGTATCACGGAAGTTTTTGTGTTTCGTGAGAAAGGTCAGAGGTGTTCGCAACAGAATCAAATGCTATGTTTGAGAGAGAGAGAGAGAGAGAGAGAGAGAGAGAGAGAGAGAGAGAGAGAGAGAGAGAGAGATTAGCCAAAATATTAATTGGGAGTTTCTGCATTTAAGCTGCTTACTTCCAAAAGATGTACTTGAGTACAATTGAGAGAGAGAGAGAGAGAGAGAGAGAGAGAGAGAGAGAGAGAGAGAGAGAGAGAGAGAGAGAGAGATTAGCCAAAATATTAACTTGTAAGTTTCAGCATTTAAGCTGCTTACTTCCAAAAGATGTACTTGAGTACAATTTCCACGAATACCACGCACCATATTTAATGCTTTTATTCTTTTATTTCGGGTAAAAGTCAGCATCTGATATTTCAACATCATCCAGAAATAGCATCATATGATTTATTTTAATATTCTGTTTTGGCAGTGTGATTGTCCGTAATATTTTATTCCTGTTTATGACTTGTTTTTTATATCTATCTGTCTGTCTGTCTATACACTTTATATATATATATATATATATATATATATATATATATATATATATATATATATATATATATATATATATATATATATATATATATATATGTGTGTGTGTGTGTGTGTGTGTGTGTGTGTATCTTGATCTCAGATGGCTAGTGAATTGGCTTGTCACAGGAGGTATTGCCAGGTCATATTTATGTGGATAAGTACAATATCTTAAAACTCCTTTTTGAAGTCGGTAAGGTGTTCATTCGGCAAATTTTTTCACCTTCTAATTCACCTTACGTCTTCGATATTTACAAGCACTTTTTTGAATAACTTTTTTTTTTTTCCCTAGTTCTGTGAATAAGGGTCCTAAGAGCCGCACGTGATTTTAGTGTACGGTCCAGCGTTGACAGTATTCAGGAAACTGATTAACCGTGAATTTGTTAATAAAATAAATATTGCCCAACTTAATGAGTTTGAGTGGATGGTAAGCAGCCGGGATATTTGTTTTTGTAGCTTCAAACTGTTGGGCGTTTTTTGTTTTTTTTTTTTCTGTAGGTAGGAATGTCAGTGTAATGTCTTAGTCTTGCTAGGGAATAATGTATACAAAAAAGGGAGAAGGAACGATAGAAGATAATTGCAATCTTTTACATGTACACTTGTTCTATAGTTAAGGCTACCTCTCTAATTCTTGTCTGTGGAATTGGCTACCTATATTTCTCCATTCTTACTATTGTATTTTTCTAAAGCTTGTGCTGAATTTGGGAGTAAGTTGCCCGTACCGTCATCATTTCGTCGAAAACCTGCATTTCCTTGTAATACCCCTTCGTAGGAACATTACAAGGAGCCTCACAGGCCTTCGTCGTGCACTTTGAAGGGATTACCGATGCAGACGTCTTGACCAGCCGTATCTAAGTCCTCTGCCACGCTTGGCTACACTGAAATCCTGTTGGGTTCCTCAAAGAAGAGGAACGAGGGGGAAACTGAGACGCGTACTGGAAAGGACTATAATGACTGTGAATATCTTGAGGTTTAATGGCGCCAAGTCCTTGGTACAGCACACGGTATACTTGGAGAGTCCGGAAATTTCATTTTGTGGTTTTCTGACTAATTTAGGTTTGTGTCTTGTTGAAACGATGAAAGTTCCACTTTAGCATTTTTCTATAAGTTTTCCTTCCTTTTTTTATAGTTGCATAGTCGGACTGGTTATTTTGACCATTTTTGTTTTTTTAGCACCCAAGAGGAACCATTCGTAATATCAGTCAATAAAGTCCTGTCTCAAAGAACTATGTTTTTATTTTCCCCCGTGTTTCATTTAAAACAGGTTATTTTTGTTACTTCAGAATAGTTTGTGGCACCCGGATATTTGTGTCAGTGATAATAGTTTCCTCCAGTTGGTTCAGTTACTGTTTTAACAGCTTTTTAACCTCTTGATAATAATATAATAATAATAATAATAATAATAGGATAGTTGGTGCAAGTAAGTTTAACGCTATGCATGGTTACATTGTCTTTCAAGACTAGCTGCTTTACTTTACCTTTCATTAACTTGATTTTTCGATTTATTTCCTGTTCCAAAATGAAACATGTACTTATTTACCGAAAGAAGAAAAAAAAAACCCACGTTTTATTCGAAATACGAAGAATAACCAGTGCTCTCATTAGTCTGTTTTCCCAATTACGATGGTAATGTACCGTGGTCAAATCCAAATTTGACTTTTGTTTAATAGGTGTGTGATGTGGATCCTAACACGAATATTTAAGTGGGATTTGCCCTTCGTTCATTAACGACCCAATTAAGAGACGCAGATGTTGCATAAGGGGTTGGTGTGATATCTTCATCGGGGCAACATTTATTTACTCGAGGTTCTCATTCGATTCGAACGAAGTTCGTAAACTTTTTCCTCTTCAACTCGAATCGGGAGTGAGGTCCATCACCCGAGGAATTGTGCGATACCTTCTTTAAGGCAACTTTACTTCTTTTTTTTTTCTTATCTTTCGTTTCTTTCTAAGGAGTGAAATTGAGTTCGAAAATGGTGTTTTTTTCCAGATTTGTGGTCTCTCTCTCTCTCTCTTTTTTTTTTTTTATAAATCTTGAAGTACCTTTTTCAAGGCAATTTTACCTTTTTTCTTATCTTTCACATTTCTTTCTAAGGAGTGAAATTGAGTTCGAAAATTGTGTTCTTTTTTTTCCAGATTTGTCGTCTCTCTTTTCTGATCAATCTTGAAGTACATGATATGATTTTATGTTAAGATTTGGAGGAATAGGTAGTTTCCTTTCTTGTGTACCACCTCAAGTGATTGACGAGAGTTGGATATCTTATTATTAGTTATCGGAGTATTTGAAGTCCGGTTCATAAACTTCTCTTCTTATATATCCTTTATTGTTTGCTCACGTGAAACGGAGAGAGAATCACAAAAAGAAAGGAAATTGTAAGAATAAGGAAAGTAAATATACAAACTCTTCTATATCTTTAACCGTGAAATATAGTGTATACAAAAGTGCACGTATGAAAGTCAGATATCATATTTGAATAGCCTTTCCTGGATGAAAAGGCCTCTTTTTTTTATTTTTCTTTTTTCCAGCGAGGCAGAAAGGGAGTTTAAAAAAAAAAATTTTCCCGTCGGCAGCTTTATGTTTGGATGTGATATATGACCTTAACTACATAAAAAAAAAGAGAAGGAAGCTTTTTATGGCGCGAGTCTCCATATAGAGTTGTTTCGGGTGTTCCGAGTGGACCTCTATTGGGTGGGCTAGACTGAGAATATTTTTTTAGGATGATTTTTATCTACGAAATGTTAGTTGATGATTGTCATATGTGCTCAGATTAGACGCTTCGCTGTTCAGGGGCGATTTCAGGGTGACTGTCTCTGCACAAATAAATTTGAATTGCAGTGCAACGTTTATGTTTGTCTTATTGTTGACTCAGTTGTGAATCCTCCTTTCTTAGCAGATTTAGACTTCAATGTTCTGCGACGTGATTCAACACAGCTGGTATATTATTTTTACGGAGACATTTTAAATTTTTAAAAAATAGTTCCATTAGTTTTTGGACTTCCTATGCCCACTCTTTTCATTTATCCTTTCATACCCCTTTTATTGAGTTTATCTTATTTCTCCTGCAGTTTTTCTCAGACTCATTTTTTAAATGTAGTAATTAAAGTTATTTTTTTTTTATCCCATTTCTTGTTCATTTCCATTTATGTTTCGTCAGTTTTTCAGCGGACTCATTCAGTTTTGAAATTTCTTCCTCTCATTTGTTTTATATCTGCAAATCTCTCTCTTCTCCCTGTTCATTTCATTTCTATTTTCCTCTTCATTCCTCGCATCTTTGGTCTTTCTGGATTTTCTCTTATTTCTTTTTTTTCATTGTCTTTTTTTATGTTCTCAGGCACCCTCTCTCTGGTTTTTTTTATTTCAGTTTCTCAATTTTTTCCATTTTCGTTCTGACTTTCTCACTTCCTCTTGAATGAACTTAATTCCATTCCCAATATGAAGCTTCTTTTTATTTTATCTCATATTCTCTTGCTTTTCATTCTTCATTCTGACTTTATCTTGAGCGAACTTAATCCCATTCCCAAGATGAAGCTTCTTTTTATTTATCTCATTTTCTCAACTGCCTCGTTTTTCTCGGAGACTCATTCTCATCACGCATCAGGGGGCTTCTATTTATCCCCGAATTAGGTCATTAGCACATCGTTAGGTAAACAGAGGCTGACGTTAATTACATTAATGCTGTTCGGCGGGAGGGAAGGATCAATCACACCGCCCACCGTAGGGGGGGATGGGCGAGGTGGAGGGAGAGAGAGAGGGGGGGAGCGGTCCTGGAACGATGAGGGCCGAAAGGGACGTTCCAGACCGTGCCCGCTGGAGTGTCTGGAGAAGTGTTTGTCCATTTTTTCGAGTGTGGGACCCAATCTTACCGCGGCGTTTTTCTTTTGATCTTTTTTTCCTTGTTTTTTTTCGAGGCCTCAGGGTTTTCTGCAAATTTTGTTTTCATGCCGACGTCTACCATGCGTGTTTTGTTATTGTCGCAGCTCTAGATATTATTGGTGTTTTTGGCATTGTAATAAGGTTATTGGTGTCAACAATATAATAAATTATAGAGATTATTTAATGTATATTTTAATGGTTATCTTCTGTTCGCAGCGTAAACATTTCCTTGCAGTGTAATGTGTTTCATCAGCTGTTGTCTCTTCAGCAACTGATGTCCAGTATGCCTGAATTAATCTGTATTCATTGCACCTCTTTGACGTTCGTTTAGATGTTTCAGCCCCCCTCTCTTGGTCCTCGCTCTCTACCCTCCCTTCCCCTCTCGTAGCTCTGTAGAAGTGATGTATAATTTAATGAGGTAATTACTGTCTCAGATTGTGTGTGTGTGTTCTGTGCCTTACAACGCCCTTGCTTTTGCAACCCACCCCTCGTTCCAATGTCTTATTAACCACCCTCGTTCCCCTCCACTCTTCCTCCCCTCATTCTTTATTCCCCATTCCACCACTACTCATTCCCTCCACTCTATCTCCCGTCATTCTCTATTCCCCATTCCACCACTACTCATTCCCCCTACGACGGCCATTTCCTCCTCGCCGGCCCTTTGTATTTTCCCCTCATCCACTTGCTTGTAAACCGTGGAACCTCTTCTTCTTCCCCTGTAGTCCCCCACCACCCCCCCACCCCTTCCCCGCGCGCCTCCTCGTCGTACATGTTACATGGCTCGCTCATCCCGCGTTGTTTACTCTTGGTATTGAGGATTGTGTCGTCCCCCAAAACGGAATGTTGTTCTCTGTAGTGGAAATGGGGAAATGGAAATGCATATCTCCTCCCGTGACAGCAGGCAAAGCGGCACCAGAATTTGTCGCGTCTTTTGCACCAGCTTCCGCGGATGCTCTCTCTCTCTCTCTCTCTCTCTCTCTCTCTCTCTCTCTCTCTCTCTCTCTCTCTCTCTCGCTTGTCTTTGGGTGACTCCTCGGATGAGACGAGGAGGATGAGGTGTTTTTTTTTTTTTTTTTTTTTTTATTATTAAGGGGGTTTTGATACCTCTCTCTCTCTCTCTCTCTCTCTCTCTCTCTCTCTCTCTCTCTCTCTCTCTCTCTCTCTCTCTCTATATATATATATATATATATATATATATATATATATATATATATATAATTAGACTGTTGTCAGATACCTCCCGTTTTCTCAGCTATATATAATATATGATATATGATATGTATATGTGTATATACAGATACACACACACACACACACACACACACACACGTTTGCATGCAAACATTTGTCAGCATTAATGCGAGAGCAACCTTCCACTACATGGCAGGGGTCATGTCAAACGAAATTCTCGTATAATCAAGGTGTCACATTTGCATCGGATGACCCAATAGCATTTTAGGTGGGGTCCTTCGGAACGCTTAGAGTTCATTCCCTGATTCCCCGCTGAGAGAGAGAGAGAGAGAGAGAGAGAGAGAGAGAGAGAGAGAGAGAGAGAGAGAGAGAGAGATTACATTCATTTACGAGAAAATGTTCAGCATAGGTGACGCGAGTCATTGCTTTAAAATATGAGTATATAGTTTCTTTAATATTCAACGTAGATTGTTGTTATTGTAAAGTAGTTTAAAGAGATCACCAAATGACAGTTCTTAATTAGCATGGGGCTCGCCCGAAGGATTCGCTCTTAAATGGAAGGTGAAATTAGAGCCAGGTAAATTTAAAGAACCTTTAATGCCGCGCAAGGCTCTAAGCAAAAGTCATATGCCATTTTTATCTCCCATTTTTATGTTTACATTTTTTTAAATCACTTTCGCGATTTCCTCTCTTCTTAATCATTATTGTTTGTTTTCCTCCAGTGAAGACAACAACGTTTGTCAGATCTGTTTACCGCCAGCGGAGTTAACATTCATGATACCTGACACACAATAGGTGGTGTACCTCACAGTTAGGACGAGAATGAGCAGAGTAATTGATAATTCTACTTCCGATACGCGTCAGTTTTGAGATGAAAGCATGTAATTCGAATGCGGTGCTTTGTTTGGCACGGTTATGTAATTCATGTAATCAAGAGTAGAAAGCTGGGCTTGTTTTTCCTCTTATGATGACGGAATTTGACGCGCTCATTATCTTTGTTTGTGTGCGTGAGTACGCATGCGTGTATGTGTGTATTTCCATGAATTAATTCTTCGTGCTTTGCTCTCCCACTGGGCAGTAGTGAAAGTTGGACAACAGAAAGGTTTAGTATTATTTTTCTTTTTTTATTTGATATAACTGATATAGAGTGAGTTTCCTGTCAGAGTGATCATTGATGGAAAAGAGAAAATGAACTACAGCAAAATAGGAATGACTGAAACAAAACCGCTTGTTATTTCACTGACCGCTAAAGGTCATGTTTGCAGGTCGCTGTTTTAATGAATTCCACCTTCACCGAATTATTTCGGTCATAAAACGAATAATTCTTACAGTCAGGTGAAACTCAGTAAAAACAGAAGTACGGATCAGTTGTAATCTTTTTATTGATACAAACAAAAGTATACGGGTAAGTTGTAATAATTTTTATTGATGAAAACACAAGCACGGCCAAGTTGTAGTCTTTTGGATTGATAAAAACAAAAGTAGAGACAAGTTTTAGTCTTTTTTTTATTGATTTATCTTTGTATGCTGAACAGTCTTTTTTGTGAATGTACTTTGTTTCTGTTAACAGGGTAACAAAAAAAAAAATTCCTACCAAATTATCAGAAAAGAAATTGATAGAACGTTGTCATACGCGAATGACCAGTCCACTTATGAAATCGCCGTTTTGTTTCCAGCGCTTTTCATTTGCATATGCGTCTGTCACCTAGGATACCGACGTCAGGGCGATCCGGAGCAGACCGTGTCGCATTTTATTATTGCAAATTACGCTCAAAAGATAGGAAAAGAGAGAGAGAGAGAGAGAGAGAGAGAGAGAGAGAGAGAGAGAGAGAGAGAGAGATTGTGTCAACGGGTGTCTGCGATCCTAGTGTAAATTTCACGTACAAAATTTAGAATTATTTGACGTTACGGAAGATATAAAAAGCGAGGGGGGGGGGGAGAAAAAGCGAGATTTCATTTTAATCCATTTTCTCTGGCGAGTTCGCTTTCTGTTTGAGTATGTGCTTGCATGACTGAGGGCACATTATGTTCAATTTGTAAATAATTATGTATATGTTTGTGTGAATAGAGTTTTATACATACGAGTGTATACAGTACATGCATGTATGTTTGTGTGTGTGTGTATACATATATATATATATATCTATATATATATATATTATACACAGTAAATTATACTTGCGGCACATTTCACTCAAACGGTAATTATCTGCAAGAGTGATATGGAGCTTCAAATATACGTAACTATAATCATAGAAAACCATTATGTATACCGGAATATTGCATAGTGTTCCTTGCTTTTCAGTGTATCTGAAATTCCATCAAGGAAACATTACGGAGATTAATTCCATTAATTGATAATTTCATTAGTGTTGAAAATTGTCATCTAATTTGCTCCAGAAAATGTCACAGTAGTTGTCGGTGCGGAAGTGATAGTAGAAGGAAACCAGTTTTAGAGCTAAAAGGCACACACACACACACACACACACACACACACACACACACACACACACACACACACACACACACACAAGAGAGAGAGAGAGAGAGAGAGAGAGGAGAGAGAGAGAGAGAGAGAGAGAGATCCGGATTGTAGCGATAACGTCCCTGTTGAGAGAGAGAGAACCGGATTGTAGCCACAACTCACTTAAGAGAGAGAGAGAGAGAGAGAGAGAGAGAGAGAGAGAGAGAGAGAGAGAGAGAGTCGGATTGTAGCCTTAACTCCCTTGTTACGAAAGCAAAACTCAGATACAGAGAACAGGTACGGGTAAACTGCTTGTTACTAGAGAGAGAGAGAGAGAGAGAGAGAGAGAGAGAGAGAGAGAGAGGAGAGAGAGCGGACTAAGCTCTCTTGTTACGAAAACACATAGATCTCAGCTGGAGAGAATAGGTACGGTTAAATTGTTTGTTACCACATAACTCAGATACATCGCTAACTAACTTCTCCTAAGCTTGGCCCTCCCAAGACCTCAGCATAACACGCCAAATCCTCGCGGTGCGGAGCGAAAGTATTTGCATTGGTTATTGTTTCGCCGCGTTGCTTCTCATTTGCTCATTTCATTTCCGGGAACTGCGAAATGCTACGCTTGTGCGCTTTGTTCTCTCTCTCTCTCTCTCTCTCTCTCTCTCTCTCTCTCTCTCTCTCTCTCTCTCTCTCTATGAATTTCGAGGAATGTAAAGCTCGATCTCTTCCTATGGTTGTGAGGACGCCTCTTGGAACTACGTCTCTTTAATTTTTATTTTTGGCGATAATCAGTGTTTGCTATTTTATATATCTTTATATACATTTATTTATTTATTCATATATTTGTACATACATACCACGTGTTTTTCTTTCCCCCTTACAATTACAAAACAAGTAACACAGCATATTGTTTATACCAGTGATTGATTATTAGCTTTGTTATATGTTGTATGTTTTAGAATTGTAAGGGGAAAGGAAAATACACGAGAATTCTCTCTCTCTCTCTCTCTCTCTCTCTCTCTCTCTCTCTCTCTCTCTCTATATATATATATATATATATATATATATATATATATATATATATATATATATATATATATATATATATACATGAAAGAGGGAGGGAGAGAGCCTACCTAAACTAAACAGCATGTCCACGTATGTTACCGGAATGGAACAGAGAGAGAGAGAGAGAGAGAGAGAGAGAGAGAGAGAGAGAGAGAGAGAGAGCTGTACATCCTTCATCTTGGCACCGATGTCAGTTTGCCGGAAGTGAGCATCATGCCGTGGAAATAAAGGGATGGAGGTGAAGTTAGCTGCCATAAAACGCAGGAGGTTTACTTTCATTGTTTTTTCACTTGCTTTGTTTATTTATTTTTGGTTTGTTTATCGGAAAAGTTTTAGTATATTCATCTTTTGATAGTTTCTTACCGTTGGAGAAATGGAAAATAGCTTTTGTAATATGATTTACCTAAGAAAATGACGTATTGCATTCCTGTGTGTTGCAGAATACATTGTGTATGTTTGGCATGAATATTTCTTGAGAAAATTCAGGGGTCAGTAAGGGAGTTTCTTTAGGAAATAATTAATGGCTTCGTGTAAAAAAAATTCTCTAAAGTAGTTAATCTTGCCATGCAAAGGTTTTCGTTCAGAATTAATTTTTACTCGTAGCAAGACCTATAAATCATATTGGGAAATGATTCATAAGTAAGCAAAAGTTGCTCAGAGTTATTTTTTTTAGCCTTATATTCCATGTCAAACCGATGATCTTAATGCTTCAGGGAAAAGTACTTTGTTTGGAAAAGGTTTATTGAATATTCTGTTTAATTTGAGAGCTCAGTCAGATTTATCTTCCTCTACGCAGTGATTTTTCCCTCTGATTACACGTTAGATTTGGAATTGTTCTGAAGCCAGTTACATCCTGCAGTGATATCCATCACAAAAAAAAAAATCCTGCAGTGATATCCATCACAAAAAAAATCCTGCAGTGATATCCATCACAAAAAAAGATCCTGCAGTGATATCCATCGTAAAAAAATATCCTGCAGTGATATCCATCACGAAAAAAAAGATCCTTCAGTGATATCCATTACAGAAAAATAAAAATCCTGCAGTGATATCCATCACGAAATATTTTGTTATTATAGACTTGGTTTGCACATGAATTGCAGTAATGCAGTGGGCTTAATTTTACTCCTTATCTTCACATTTTATATTTACTAATACAAGTTTGTGCTGACTTTTACTTAGAATTTATCTAGACAAAAAACAATCCTTTGATCACACTACAGCCTTACCTTGACTGTACTAACGCTGTATAATTACAATACGTATGTATTATTAGTGTCTCTGATTTATTCCCTCGACTTTCGTGCAGAAGATTGTCTCTCCAGATGGCTTATCCTCTCGATGTATGTGTGTGTGTGTGTGTGTGTGTTTTTTATTAAATGAAAGTAGAATCCGGTATTGTTTTTCTTTCTCTGTAGTAACCTTTTCGTTTTCTCTCATTAGCTTGATAACTCCTGTTAACATCATCCTCCTTAATTAGCTCAATCTTTTGTTCCATCTATGTTGAGGCCTGTGTGGGTATAATCGATTCTAATCGGTGAGGGTCTAAATGGCTAATCATCCTGCAGAGTTGAAGGTCTATTCCCTTGGTACATTTATCATAAATCATCACGTTTATTCACACTCTCCTCCTTTGATTGCTGTCTCGTCAGTCGTTAAATTCCTACGTTTTTTTTTTTTAACGTGCATGTTACTGCTTTTTTTCGCGGGGCCCCTCTAGTCTAGAACAAACCAAATTCCTTTGCCTGGTATTTTCCCTCGTTAACTTTCCCCCTTCTTTCAAGTACTTTGTGCTTTGTTGCTTATTTTCCCAGGCCGCCTCTCCAACCCCGCTTTAAGGAAATGAACAAATCACATGGTATGGTCGTTTGTTAGCAAGTGAAAGTACTCTCTGTGTCGAGGTGGTAAGGTCGCGTCCTGGTAGCTTCTCCTCTTCCGATTCTTCTTCGCCGCGTCTTGTGAGCTACGGCTGTAAAGTCGCATGCCGCTTGAAGATGTCTATTCTCTCTCTCTCTCTCTCTCTCTCTCTCTCTCTCTGTACTTGGTTTTCTGTCTGCCGTTGCAGTAAACAAAAGAAGGAAGCTCTTGGCCTAAGAACAATGCTCCTTAAAATGTTTTCAGCTGGAAAGCATATGGATTTTCTTTTTGAAAAAAAGAAATATGACATATTTACAGTATTGTTACGATATTTATTTCTATTCGTATTCTTATGGAAGACGAAGAATAAATGCTCAAAGCCTGACACTTAATTTTTCATTGACTGAAAGCGAAGCAGATAATTTTATTTTTTTATTTTTTTATTTTTGGAACTGTCAAGTTTTTGTTGTTCTCCGGGGGAGGGTGGAAAAAATGATTTCGAGTGAGCGACGGAAAAAATGGAAGCCATTTTTTTTTTTTTTTCCCAAAACTGAATATTTTCGTCCCCAGAAAAATAAACAAAAGCTCGACGCAGGGTTCGCTTTCATGCTCGAATAATCAAACCAGATGCAGACGCAGGAGGGAGCACTTGGAGGAGAAGAAAAGTACTCCTTCCTAACGGATGGGTTTGTTATGATGCAAGACCAGAGGCGGAGTTTTTGGCAATGTCCTCCCCCCCCCCAACACCATCCCACTCCCCCCCCCCTCCCACTCAAACTTGTGTTTCCTAAGCTTAACGATGTTGCCTCATGCGACATTCTCGTCTGTTATGTACACTAAATTACCTCTATGGTTGCGGACTTCTGGTTAAGGAACCTATGTGGATGGCGGAGAAAAGGACGCGTGGTTTTCTTCCTACTTTCGTTAAGTTTTTTTTTTTTTTTGTTTATTCTTCCTTTATTTGTCAAATAGCATATAAGGAATTATTATTATTATTATTATTTAGATGTTCTATATTTTATGTATAGTTTTCTTACCGTGACTACCTTGGTTTTTGGTGATTTTTCTTGTAATCTTGTTTTATTTGTCAAACAACTTTTATAAAATATTATCATTTATATATTC
This sequence comes from Macrobrachium rosenbergii, assembly GCF_040412425.1. Classification (NCBI taxonomy): domain Eukaryota; kingdom Metazoa; phylum Arthropoda; class Malacostraca; order Decapoda; family Palaemonidae; genus Macrobrachium; species Macrobrachium rosenbergii. The sequence continues at coordinate 12,300,730 of NC_089769.1, read as the reverse complement.
ACGTATATTTTATGTACAGCTGTCATATTGTGACAAGCCTTGGTTTTAAGGGATTTTTTCATGCGATATGTCTTTATTTGTTAAACAGCTTTATGAGAAAATTTTTATTTTTATTACTTACATTCACGTATTTTTTTTCTTATGGATAGTCCCCATACTCTGACAAGCCGTCATGTTTATTGATTTTTCATGCATTCTTTCTTTATTTGTCAAACAGCTTTTATGAAAATTTGATTATTTTCAATTGCTCATATTTTATATACAGTTTCTCATACCGTGACAAGCCTTCATTTCAGTGATTTTTTCACGCCAGTTTCCACGAGTTCATTCTTTCTGTTTTCATGCGTGTGTGATTTGTGTTCAAATATTATTGGGTGAAAGTTGGTGATATTTCTCGCTGATGAATTGTTTACCCTCGAAAGTAATGAATGACTGAAATGGGAAGCCTGCATTTGACAGATTTTCCAAATCACGATTTTAGATTTTTTTTTTTTTATTTAACGTTTATATGCAGTTCCTGTTGATTGTAGGATTGTTTATTTCTGTGATAAAGAAGAAAGACAATTGAATAAATGTCAGTATGGAAAGTGTGAGTCGCCATATAAAAAATGGTTTAAATAATTAAATCTTCAGGTAAATAAGAATTCGTAAGTCTAAAAGTATTGTATGATTTTTTTAACTTTACTATTTAATTCTTGCTAATTGTATGATTATTTATAATTTTAGGTGATGGCCTTAGTACGGAAAGTATTAGTGACCGCAAAATCTTATGTAAACATTCCCTGAAACATTTTGTGACAGTATTATAAAAACACGTAAGTCTTTCTGTAATCAAAAGTTAGCTTTATTTCATATTTTTATATAGATCCACGAATTGATGTTTTGTCACTCAATAGAATTTTATTGGCAAGGTTTGTGTCAACTTAGGAACAAAATAAAGCAATATCAAACATAACCCACAACAATTAATTTCTGTAAATGGGCGATAAAAAGCTTGGCATGCGTTTATTGAATCATTAATTTCTTTGTATATTTGAAGAAATCGTACGAGTGCAGTTCCTCATCACTTCTGACCCAAGAGAGAAATCATGCACTCAGATTGCCTACAGCTTTCTCTTCTGTTGACAGTTAATAGTGTGGCAGAAGGCAATGTGAACTCCCGACAGAAAAGTTTGCAGAATTTCTCCCATATTGTACTTGTGTGTATACTTGTATGTGTGTGCGCACGCGCGTGTGCGCATATGTTTTTGTGTGTGGTTGTTATTTCATCAAGGCAATCTCAGTTGGTGTCTCAAAACAGCAAGAAATGTAAACCATTGTTTCATTGTATGTTACTAAATAGGTTGTTTTTATTCTTAGCTTATCGGATAACATGCCACTTGCTGAGAGGGAGAGACGCATTCTGAAATGTACGTTATCTCTTTGATTTGAGTTGTTTAAATTCTTTGTGTTAAGTCAGTTAGGATATTAAAGTAAAATCTTTTAATGAGAGAGACATGTCGGGGTGGGGAGGAGGGCTGGTTACACTGAATTGAAGTGCTTGGTATGAACTGATGTGACTTTAACTGTTTACAGCACAAAACGTCTTTACACTGTCTTTTGAGTGTGAGAGTATGAAGAGTTTTTGTGTGTGGAGAGAGAGAGAGAGAGAGAGAGAGAGAGAGAGAGAGAGAGAGAGAGAGAGAGAGAGAGAGAGAGAGAGAAAACACGTATATTTGTGTCCTTGCAAAGGTGTAGAGGGGAAAAAACATTGAATTACACATTAAAGAAATGAAGCCTTGAATTTCGCGTTCGCTATTGTCTGATCCATATCACAGAAGGAAAATATGACGTCACCTCAATATTTCCTCGTATTGGAATAAAAGAGAAGTTGGAAATTAGATGACTGAAATCAAATAAATGTTTTCAGTTAATTGTAGTATTAAAGAGGTTGAAAACGAATTTGGATTTCTTATAAATAGTTTCCTTAGTTACGATTACCATATTTTATATACCAAATTTAAAGTCCAAATGATTGGTTAAGTAGTCATCTAATGTACCGTATGTGTTAATATTGTTTACAGATTTTATATATTTTATATATATATATATATATATATATATATATATATATATATATATATACAAATATATATATATACAATATATATATATAAATACATATATATATATATATATATATATATATATATATATATATATATATATATATATATATATATATATATATATACATATACTGTATATATGATATATGATATAATTTCTCTCTGTGAACAACGGCAGGATTGGTAGCCAAGTAGGCGATACTAATCGGATGAGGTGAAGCTTCATTTGGTTTCAGTCTGGTGAATATGCAAAGAACGTTTTGTCCCTCGAAGAGTAAGACTTGTGTCTCTGCCTCTGCTACGGTGGATTGCGGGGTGGCGAATGGTTTGGCTGTGTATGAAATTATTACTTCGGCCCTAAAGTTGTGCCTTTAAACCATGGGCTGCGACGTAAAATTGTTCTTAAAGATTCCCACACATTATTGGCGGGAGGAAGGTGCGTCGTGTTCGAATGCCGAGCGACTCTGGCGAGAATTCTGTTTGTGTAGGCTTTAATTGGATTATATTGTTTAGATTTATTAATAAATGGCTAAATGAAGGAATTAATACCCATGGGAATTTACTCGATTACTCAAAGCTTCTTCGTAATCATTCATTGAGGATTTAAATCTAAGCCCAAGCTAGAGCCGTAAAGGAGGATGCGGACGTTGCATGATTCGCCGTGGGAGAATAGAACAAAACTTCCGCCAAGAGAGACATTCTCCTTCTGCTCGTTACCCGACTTCTTGATCTTAATTCAGAACAATAATTCCTCAGCAATTCGACAAAACGCAATTATTTCATAAAAATTGCGGAATACGGGAGCGGTATTTTAGCATTAAGTTACACTCCATCACGGGAAAGTGTAATGCGTAGCGATAACGTGAAGAGTGTAAGGGGAGTTTTATTCTCCTGTTGTCTCTCTCTCTCTCTCTCTCCTTGGCCGTTGACTCTTGCGACGTACTGCCTCTTGCTTAGTATTTCCCATTTCTCTCTTATGCTCAGTAACACCTCTCGCTTTTGACTTGGGTTTCGCTGGATGAAAGTATCTCCTCCCCTTAATCGCTCGCGTTATTGGGCCATTTCGGGAATGGTGTTTCCAGTACCGGGATTTTGGAGCGTGGGTGTTTGTGCTTTCATAAGCACATTTGAACACAAACAATATTATATATATATATATATATATATATATGTATGCATCTATGTATATATATGTGTATGTATATATATATATATATATATATATATATATATATATATATATATATATATATATATATATATATATATATATATATATATATATATATATATATATATATATAAAAGTGCATATTTTTAATTTGGAAAGTTGAAGAGAGATAGAACTGAATTACGCAAGAATGAAAAGGAATAGAGTAAGGTTGAGGACGTAAGGAAGGCAGTTAAGTCTGAAAAATGGAAAAACATCCGGAATTGATGAGATCACAAGTGAGATGTTGCGGCACGGTGTTGAAAGTGTGATTGAGTGACTTACCTGGGTGTGCAAGGCATGTCTGGATGAGGGAGAAGTAATCAAAGGAATGGGAGAAAGGAATGCTTGTTCTTCTGTGTAAAAGTAAAGATGATTGAAGAATTATAAGGGCACAATGGAAGCAACAGATTCTTGAGAGTATTTTGGGAGTCAGTATTTCGAACGTGATAATAGGGAGGATAGGTGAGTCTCAGATTAAGTAAAGCAAGAAAAGTAGGAGGATTTCTGGAAGCAAAAAATAAAGGAAGGGGCGTGTGAAACTAGGAGTGTGAATGGAAACTTAGGTTGGAATGTGTGAAGGGATTGTTGGGCCAACTCTCAAATACGGAAGTGAATTATGGATCCTGGATGCAAATGTAAGAAGGAAGGTTGAAGTTTCAGAGATTATTTTTTTTTTTTTAACATAGTGGTCGTGATATTGATATAAAAAGAATTGAAAGAGTGAGGACACGTAGAATTGATACAAGGGTGTGTTTGTGTTTGTGTGTGTGTGTGTTTGTGTGTGTGTATGTGAGTGGAAAGGGGGATTAGGGGATTTTGAGATGGTTGAGTAAGGTGGAAAGCTGGATGGCGATTTGTTGGTGAATAGGGCATATTGTTTGTAAAGAGGGATTAGGAAAAGAAGACCTGAAAAGTGACGATACTACATCCAGGAAGTGAGTGTTTGTGCAAAGATGAGGTAAATAGTGTAGGTTGTGTGCAAGGGGTTCAGCAAGCTGCTGGTGAGCCATCTGTGCAGGTGTATGAAATGGCTAGTATTGTGGAAGTTATTTGTACAGGAGTTCATCCACAAATCATCAACTTGAGTGGTTTTGAAAGAACGTCCTCTTATGAATGCAGATATTTAAAGATAAATAGACACACACACACACACACACACACACACACACACACACACACACACATATATATATATATATATATATATATATATATATATATATATATATATATATATGTATATACATATACACACAAAAACTATAAACACCAACACCCACCAGAGAATGTTATTCCACAGGGTGCTATATTCCTTCACAACCTGACAAGCGCCTCAGTTCCAATCAGTCGGCAGCAGCCCATTGAAAGAGCGCGGGGAACGTAAGTCGAATGGGTGTAATGTAGCGGAGTGCATGTTTGTGTTGTCTGCAGACTCGGAGCATTGAGTGAAGCCTAAGCTGTCGTCGTTGCGATCGTGCTGTTTTTGATTGGAAGCATCGCCACCTGAGACGGTTATCGGCGTTCGGCCGTGTTGGCACTGGCCTCCGCTAACTAGACATCTGTTGCTGTGTATTGCCGATTGTAAGGCCATCCCAGTCAGGCTATATCACTTGATTCGGTGCGGACATGGGTGGGCTCTGGCGGGAGGAAGGGGAAAGACAGGGGCTAGGGATGGTTGGTTGTGGTGAAAATTTATTTTATAGACTTTGTTAGATTTAGGCTCCTGCACCTTCTGTTCAAAATTTTTTGGCATTATCAGTTAATTTTATATTTATAAATTGACGAGAGAGAGAGAGAGAGAGAGAGAGAGAGAGAGAGAGAGAGAGAGAGAGACTGATATTGGTACCATATGTGGACATTATGTTGAACATAGGTTATTGAATATCTAATTTAAACTTATGTCAATACAATTCACTGGATGCAGTTTAGTGGAGGTGATGGTCGATAGAGAGATAGATGGATAGACAGATAGATAGATAGGTGTAGAGAGAGATGGTGACATCGAAAATAACCTTATCGGAAATCTTCCTTCAAAGTGATAAATGGGTAGATTTACAAGATTTAACGAAACTGTTGCTAAGGAAATACCTTTTTTTGAATTTTAACTTTAATAATATCCTGAGTAACAGTAGGTTTGTGTTATAGATAAACGGTCATTCATTTAGACAAGAGGCTCATCGTAGACTGTGCTGTGAAAGAATGAGTTTTGCAGTTACTGCTGTTTCATTTCTGTATCTTGAGGAAAACGACATTATGTAGCCGAAGGCGAATTTATATAAAACAAGTAAAAAATGCGCCGAAACTTCGGCGCAATCAAGTTTTGTGTACAGCGAACAATCAAGGCCACCGAAAATAGATCTATCTTTCGGTGGTCTCGGTATAATGCTGTATTAACCGCGGCCATTGAAACTTTAACCACGGGCCGGTGGTGGTCTGTCCTATATCGTTGCCAGATGCACGATTATGGCTAACTTTAACCGTAAATAAAATAAAAACTACTGAGGCTAGAGGGCTGCACTTTGGTATGTTTGATGACTGGAGGGCGGGTGATCAACATAGCAATTCGTAGCCCTCTAGCCTCAGTACTTTCTAAGATCTGAGGGTGGACAGAAAAAGTGCGGACGGACAGACAAAGCCGGCACAATAGTTTTCTTTTACAGAAACTAAAAACGAAGGATTGTATTTTCGGAGTAACAAAAACGCATCTGGATATTAGGGCAATAATACTGAACAAATATTTTAGAAATAAAATATTCTGTCCCGGTAAAAAAAAAAAAATCTTGTCAGAAAAGTCTCCAATATTTCTTCGTTACCACAAATCTATTATTCATATTATTGATATGACAGGTACCGATAGAACGAGTAGTCCCCCTTCAATTCGCTTTTCTTTTGATTCGGCACATCTGACCCTTTTTCGAATTTGGTGTCGTTTTCTGCCTTTTCCAGTTGAAAAGGGCGTACCGGGTACACAGGAGCCTTTGAAATACATACTGAGGAAAGAGATAAAGAAATAAGAAGTTAGGTGTCACCATTCAGAGGGAAAGCAACCACTTTTATCCAAGCGACGTACCACAGACTGCAGTGCTGACTGACAACTTTAATGGCATTTGAGGTGTCACTGCTATAAAAAAAAAAAAAAAAAAAAATTGCAGCGGAAATATCGGACGTCTGTCACCGCATATCCTTGAAAAGTCCGGGGGACTTGAGGACTTGGATGCTGGGATCCCTCGGGATATCTTGCGGATCTGCATGGTTTGCCCGAGGGATTCTTGGGACCGAGAGAACGCAAACGTTTGGAAAAACAACTCTTGCACTGTGACCTTCGTGAGTTTTGTTTTTTAAAGTGCTCAATTTTCACGTTTGAAAGGATCTTAAGTTTACAGGGATTTTTTTTTTTGAGTTTACTCTGTAGCCATATAGTGTCAGAAGTATATTATTGTTATTGATAGTATTATTATTATTGATAATATAATAGTATTAGTTGCTGTAGCAGTAGTTAGATGGTAATGGTGGTAGTTAGAGTAATTCAAATTGCAGCGCTTTTCAAGTGTTCTGTTTGTTCTTCTTCTACATCAGTGGTTGAATTGTGCTTATTGGCTTCATCCCCTTCCACTCCCCGCGGCCTCCTCTGCCTCCTCCTCCTCCTCCTCGCCTTTTTCCCTCCTCCTCCTCCTCCTCCTCCTCCTCGTCTTTTTCCCTCCTCCTCCTCCTCGCCTTTTTCCCTCCTCCTCCTCCTCCTCCTTCTCCTCCTCGTCTTTTTCCCTCCTCCTCGCCTTTTTCCCTCCTCCTCCTCCCCCTCGTCTTTTTCCCCTCCTCCTCCTCCTCCTCGCCTTTTTCCCTCCTCCTCCTCCCCCTCGTCTTTTTCTCCTCCTCCTCCTCCTCCTCCTCCTCGCCTTTTTCCCTCCTCCTCCTCCCCCTCGCCTTTTCCCTCCTCCTCCTCCTCCTCCTCTTCGCCTTTTTCCCTCCTCCTCCTCCTCCTCATCTTTTTCCTCCCTCCTTATCTTTCCCCATCCTCCTCTCCCTGTCCCCTCCGTTACATCAGTGTTCAGTCACCCATAAATGATACGGAGGATTTATCCCTCTTACCATCACCTTTTGTTGATCAGGGAATCGATATTATGTAACGTATAACCGCTTTTCATGGGTATTCCATCTCATTTTATGGGGTATGTCCTCAAATTTTATGGGGATCTCATTCCGTTTTGATTCCATTTCTGTGTGACTCAGATATATCTTTTCATGTGGTTAGATTATCTTTATGCGTTTTTGTTATTTTGAGTTGTGTTGAAGGCTTCCTAATTCTGATTTGGTTAAAATTTTTGCATTATACGATTTTACGATAACATTGTATTCTTTTTACGAACCTTGTATCCATTTGCCTGATTAAACAATTTAGAGAAATATTGAAATTTATAAAACTTCTCGGAACCACAACTGAAATTTATTTTTTTGTCGTTTCCTTTAAAGTATAGGACGCCAAGCTTTGTATTTTACTTCTGCAGGGTGTCTCAAGTTTATTGAAAGGGATTCCTCGACGGGATTTCGTCTCGGGTAGCCAAAAGATCCCGCTATGGGAGATATGATTTTATCAAGATCGTGGATTTTATGGTGCCTCCTCTTACGATATCGCTCCGTCGTTTTCTTCTCCGGCATTCCTGCAGAATTTTTCGCTTTTTCCTCTCGTATTTTCCCCTACCCTCTTCTGTTTTCCTTTTTTTCTCTTTGCGGCCTCCTTCTTTTGTCCTCAGTGCTGTATCTTATCTCCTTTTTTTTCCCTTTTCTTGTACGACTTTGCAGTTATATTGTGTTATCCCAGATGGGTATCAGTGGCTGGCCTAATCTCGTTTAACACTTGCCCTGTCGCGTCCACCGCCCTGATCCTCTTTTAATGTCTCAATTTCACCTTTCTATGGACTTGCCCAGTAGGTTGTTCGAGGGTCACAAAGGAAGAAAAGGACAGAAGAACGAAAAGGATGTTCTCATGCCCTGGACTAGGACCTCGTCCTCCTCCTCCTTCAGGAATATTTTTCTCCCCCTCTCTCTCTCTCTCTCTCTTTATTTCTTTATTTCTGCTGGTATTTTTGGGCCTTTAGTCATTCTCCTCAGCGGAGGACTTATCAGCGAGGCATCTCTGATAAGTGGAGATAGTGCCTCACGGCCCACGGCGCTTCCCAGTTGGTGTCTGAGCTAACCTCCCTGCGGAGAAGTCCCGGTAGCTCGACACGTTTATGGCGTCTCTGCTCAAATGCGATTGAGTTCTGTGACAGTTTTGGAATTCTCGTCGCTTTGTTTGGCTCCGGTGTACCCTCTCGTCCACGCCATGGGGCTTCCCATCTCAATACCCACCTAAGTACCTCCAGAGCCCCACCCGTGCCCGACCCACGCCCCCTCGTCTTGGTATTTTTAAATACAATGGTGCTTCTGTAGGTGGTTGAGATGGGAAGGGAAATTTATGCCCCAACGAGCTTATTATGTTTGTAGATCTTGTGACACAGTTTGACAACAGTTATAAATGATTATTGTGCACCCATTTGTATGAGAGAGAGAGAGAGAGAGAGAGAGAGAGAGAGAGAGAGAGAGAGAGAGAGAGAGAGGTTTACTACCTCGCATCTGTAAAATATAATTGACTTGGCTTTAGTCCTTTGTGCCTGGACTCTCTCTCTCTCTCTCTCTCTCTCTCTCTCTCTCTCTCTCTCTCTCTCTCTCTCTCTCTCTCTCCTTAATATAACGCGCTGTTTTCACTTCTTATTATTATACTTTAGGCCATGCCCTTGCAACCCTTTGTATTTACCGAAGCGTGGCAAATGAAATCCTCTGTCGCACGGGGAAAGTATTGTTAGTTCTAAATGACATAAAAATGGTCCCAGCAACTTCATGCCATCATTGCTAAGGATCTGCGATGGAGTGATGTCAACAATAAAATGATGTATGTATTAGGAACAATGATGTTAGAAATATAGAGAAGTCGACGGTACAATGATGTTTAAAAATATTTGGAATACGGTGCCATCTATAGTGCAAATGTGTCTGTTATACCGCGTGTAGTACAGTTCTGAGATATGTACACAGTGACGATGTCACAATCACATTGATGTCTTCAGAGGAGTGATGTGTGCTTTGCAGTTTTATCTGCGATGTTTTGATGCGTTTAGCGTTACAACATCAAGTTTCTTGTAAAGGAAATTACAAATTCACATGAGGAAAAAGGTCAGCAGTATAGTGATGTCAACAGTCGACAGTGGAAAAATCTTCAGTTTCTTGTACTATACAGTGGGAATACTATCCAGTTTTTTCTGCTTGACAGTGACATTATTATCCAGTTTTTTTTTTTATTTACTTAAGAGTGACATCACTTTCCAATTTTTTTCTGCTTGTCAGCGACATTATTGTCCAGTTTTTTTTTTTTTTTTTTTTTTACTTACGAGTAACATCACTATCCAGTTTTTTGTGTTTGACAGTGACATTATTGTCCAGTTTTTATTTTTTTTTTAAGAGTAACATCACTATCCAGTTTTTGTGTTTGACAGTGACATTATTGTCCAGTTTTTTCACTTAAGAGTGACGTAGCTATCCAGTTTTTTCTGTTTGACAGTTTTTTATTATCCAGTTTTTTTTTTTTTTTAAGAGTGACATCACTATCCAGTTTTTTCTGTTTGACAGTGACATTATTATCCAGTTTTTTTTTTTTTACTTAAGAGTGACATCACTATCCAGTTTTTTCTGTTTGACAGTGACATTATTATCCAGTTTTTTTTTTTTACTTAAGAGTGACATCACTATCCAGTTTTTTCTGTTTGACAGTGACATTATTATCCAGTTTTTTTTTTACTTAAGAGTGACATCACTATCCAGTTTTTTCTGTTTGACAGTGACATTATTATCCAGTTTTTTTTTTTACTTAAGAGTGACATCACTATCCAGTTTTTTCTGTTTGACAGTGACATTATTATCCAGTTTTTTTTACTTAAGAGTGACATCACTATCCAGTTTTTTCTGTTTGACAGTGACGCTATTGTCCAGTTTTTTTTTCACTTAAGAGTGACATCACTATCCAGTTTTTTCTGTTTGACAGTGACGCTATTGTCCAGTTTTTTTCACTTAAGAGTGACATCACTATCCAGTTTTTGTCTGCTTTACAGTGACTTTACAGTTTTTTTTTCTCCTTTACCGTGACATTACTCCAAAGTTTTTTTTTTTCTATTTTACCCTGACATTACTATCCTGTTTTTTCTACTATACAGTGACGTTACTACAATTTTTTCTTTTTTATAATGAAAATACTATTCATTTTTTTCTACTTTAGTGACATTACTATTCACTTGGTTCTACTTTACAGTGTCGTTACCATCCAGTTTTTTCCACTATTTTACAGTGACATAACCATCCAGAATTTTTTTTTTTTCATCTAGCATCCTTGGCGGATTGTAAATTCCTGTTTAGGACTCAGCAATGACAAAGGGCCTGCCAGGGCGCCCTCATTTTGGGAGACCCGCAGGCGCTCTCTTATTGCTCCGAATGAAAGAGCAGTCTTGGTTAGGACTTTGATGCGTTTGTTTTAGTTTGTTTTGTTTTTCTGTAATTATAAATTACTTATCGGTTAAAAGTAGGGAGAGCTTTTGCTTTCTTTTAGATATTTGTGGAGAATTTTGTGTTGATAACTTTCCAAATTTGGTTTTTTGCGTTGTCTGTTCGTTTTGCTCTTTCTAATTTAATTATTGGACAGTTACTGATAAAATTCTAAGTATTTTGTATTAAGTCTTTTTCGTTATTAATTATTGATAAAGCAGAATTATTTGCTTTCGTGAGAGATTGCTCTGTTTTGTTTGCTTGAGACTTGAACTATATTTTTATAAAAACCTTAAGTTTATAGTTAAGCTCGGTAGATCTCATATTTACAAAAGTAGTTTTTAATTTACTCCAGACTACACATACAATAGACGTATAATGATGCTTTTTGTAACCTCAGTAAACTATCTTGTATATAATTTAATGGCTGATTCTTTGCTAATTTTGTTACGTTCATGCTTTGATTTCATATTGTAGACGGTTTGTTGAAAGTCACCAGCATTTCCTTCTATTGTAAGAGGATTTATGCAGATTAGCTTCTGTGTGATAAGCTTATTGTCAAATTTGAGTTAATTATTGCTGCTACGCTGACTCGCTTTATTTGCAAAGCGATCTAGAGTATTTGGTGTTTTCATTGAATACTGAATGGAAGCTGAACATCTAATTCCTTTGTGTATGACAGTTATATATATCAAGAATTGAGAGAGCTTTCGCATTAGTTGGATAGTGAAGAAACTTTGCACGTACAGATAGATCTGTTTTTTTGTTTATTTGTTTTAACATAACTGTAACATTTGAACGTTATTTGTACAACTGGTTCGAGAGGTGGCTAAGCAGTTATGACAAAATTACCAAAACGAAACCAATTCCGTTGATCTTTTTATTATTCCATTAATTCTTAATAAAAATACATTTATGTCTTAAGAAGCATCTGAACTGCCACCTCCTTGCAATTTTTTTTTTTTTTTTTTTTTTTTTTTAAATCTCTCCCTCAACATTTTTGGGAGTTACTCTACGCGGCTTATTAAGGACTAAGAGCTTCGGAGTTTCCATGCTGGGAAGCTTTGTCGCAAGCTCCAGGACTGACGAAGTTTGACCATTACCCACCAAAGAGATTTTCTCCCTTTCTGCGTTGTCGGAGGTAGAGCTTTTTCTCCGATTTTGGGGTAAGAGGGTTTTAGAGCTTATTTCTTCTGTATTTTGTGTTCTTGGAAACTGGTGATATGCACTAAGCACATTGTGTGTGTGTATATATATGTATGTATGTATGAATATGTGTATGTATGTGCACATATATATATATATGTATGTATATATATATATATATATATATATATATATATATATATATATATATATATATATATGTGTGTGTGTGTGTGTGTGTGTGTGTGTGTGTGTGTGTGTGTGTATGTGTACAAATATGTTTGTAGGTTTATACATAAGAGCAGTTTTATTTGACTAAAAAAAAGAAAAGCATGTTGCTGGTAGGAAAAAATAAAGTGTGATCAGTGAAGTGAAAAGAACACCTTAGTTTGCAGGTATAACAGTTTTCTTTGTATTTGTTTTTTATTATCATTATTATTATTATCGTCCTGATACAAAGACTTCCGTGTTCATTGTCCTTTTGAGGCACATAAATCACTACCCAGCATTTCTTCAATATTTTTTATAGTCAGCAAACTCCTTTTATCCTCCGTATTCACAATACTAGTGCACCCTTCGGCAGTCTTCTCACTCTCTTGACATTTTAGTGTATAATTTTGTCTCTGGAAAAAATGTAAGCAATAGAACATCTTTCCCCGCTGGGTGACTAGTCTTGAAGACCCAGTTAACAGCGGTTGTTCAGGACATGTTTCCCCAGTTAAAATTCACTGTTGCTTACAAAACTCTATCGGAACTCTCGTCTCTCTGATAGTTTAATTTGCTCGGATTTTCCAAGGCGGCTAATACTTATCTAGCTTGTTATTCCTTCTTTTATTTGTCACATCACAGGTCGTTGTTGAAAAGTGTTATTAGAGTGGAAATTTTTCTCCTCTTTCGAACCTTTGAGGCTTCTCCAGAATTTCCATCAACCGCAGTGTTTTTACGCGTTTTAATCAAGCTTTTTTTTATTTTTTTTTATTTTTTGCAATTAAGTTGGCTTTGCATTTTTATCTTTCTTACACTTTATTTGATATGAGCAGTTTCTTGCGAATATTTTGGAGCTGGAATTTACTACACACAGACTTAACAGATTCCTTAAAAGACATTCTAGACAGAGTATTAGAAAAAGCGATATAGAAAAACAAACAGCGGTGCAATTGAAATCTGGCCTTGTTAAGAATTGCTTTGTAATTATATTACAGTGTATCCCACGAGAGAGAGAGAGAGAGGGGAGAGAGAGAGAGAGAGAGAGAGAGAGAGAGAGAGAGAGAGAGAGAGAGAATGTTCAAGTTATAACATAATAAATGATTGTTGATGTCATTCCAGTCCGCCACTCGTGTGTGAATAATTTAAACGTCTTTATTGTCGTGCAATATTCTCGATTTTCCAGGAACTTGTAAGGTATGAGAGTTTTTTTTTTTAATCTTGATACAGTTGAATTTAGGTTGTCAAAGGAGGGGAAAAGTCTTCACAGAGATTGTATGCATATATTTCCAAAGGGAAAATTCTTTGTGGAATTAATTTTTAAACCGGAAAAACGTTTCAGTCATGTGTAAGACAAATAGAAATGAAAGTTTTTAATGCGTTCATTGCATAATTGTAGATTATTTGTTT